>NC_060180.1:55341838-55451838 GCF_021184085.1 Oncorhynchus gorbuscha | reverse complement strand
TCTTGGGTAACAGGGTCGGAGAGGAGGAGGGGAAGGAGAAAAGCTCTCAGCGATTGGCAGGAGGTGGTGGTGTTTAGGAGTTTAAGCATTAAAGAAGGTGAAATAAAGAAATGGAGGAGAGGAGCGTAGCAGCAGCGAGAGGAGAGGGAGAGTTGGATGTCGTCTAGCTGGCTGTCTGGGGACTCAAATCTCAGAGCAATTTTCAGGGTGGGTGATTGGCAGCTTGATGTGTATTCTTCCCCTGTAGGAGCCGGTGATAACTCTGGTCCATTCCCCATCTCACAGGCCTGTTGTGGAGCTATTACAATGACAATAGCGATAAGGGACATTCATCACTCAGCCTCCCGCGGGCTGACGGAAGGGCCCCATCAACAGGTCTGGTGGGGACCGGGAGCCAGCCAGGGGAGCTGGAGGTTCACTGAGCCTGAATTACAGAGCACTCTCAGGCGGAAAACAATATGCTCAGCCTCTGCCTCAGCACCACAGATTGGGCTGCACAATGCACACAGAGACACTGACACAGAGACACACTCAAGCACACAGAGAGAATCTGACTTCTTATTTTTCACTTGACTGAGGACCATTTCTATAATTCAATATTGTTGAAAAATGAAACCTCCGCCTGCTCGCTGTTCCGAGTGTGCACATCCTCCGTTATCGTCCTGATTCATTATTTCCATTTTCAAATGGTAAAAGAAAGAAATATACATATATTGTAATGCTTCACATTCCACCCCAACCTTCCATACATGTGTTGTTATTTGGTCTAGTTTTATTCACACCCTGTGACTGATTGAGTGGTCCGAGGCAGCGTCGCTGGCCAGCAGGAACAATGCAGTGTGTTTAAGAGGTGGGCAGTGCACTGGTCTCTTTGTGTCTTTGTGGCCCATTGTTAATGGTTCTATTGTGACAGGGACGGTGGGGACGGTGGCACCAACAGAACCACAGCTGCACGCTGGTCTGGTGGAGAGCAGTGGCAGGACCTGGGGGGGAAGGGAGGGAGGGAGGAACTGGGGAAGGAGTGGTGTGTTGTGAAAGAAGGAGAGCGTGGGCATCGTCTGGTGATGACTCACCCACCACAACTTAGTGGTGGGTGAGTCACCACTAAGTGGCCCGGTCAGACGTACACGCAGCAGCAGGCTACTTGTAGGGGCCACATTCTTCACAGCATCCCATCTGGCCCTGTTAGATAGGTGCATTTCTCCCTTTGGAGATCTTGAAGCAGGTGTTGCATGGCAGAGGAAAACCTTGCGCTCTTTAAGATCAGAGAGACTTAACATAAATAGAGGGGAGATCGGTTGATGCCGGTTGGTCCGGAGAGAACAGTGGGAGATCTGCGTTGTCACGACCACCCTGCAATATATTCTACTGGTCTCCCCTAATCACCCCCACCATCACCCGCCAGCAGCTCTGGCGCAAGCGGAGCGGAGCTGGGCGGAGCTGGGCTGGGCGGCCTTCTCTGGCTCCTCCAGTTTATGGCAGTGACCTTGAGCTATTAACACTGCAAACCTCCAGACAAGGCAGCTAATTTACAGTGCTGGGACCTAGCCTCAGAGCCCCATGATCTGCTGAAAGGAATTGGGGCTTTGGCTGGCCTGGCTGGTCTGAGCCAAGACTCTCTCTCTCTCCACACATATCTACATTACTGTATGTCCCCCAGACTGCAGGTCATTGAGGCTCAGGGAGAAACAGCCCAGTCACACTTCAGACCTAGACAGAGTAAAAAGTTAAGCACAATAAATAAATAAATATATATATATATATAATGTATGTTTTTTTTTAAGGGGTTAAGGAAATAGGTTAAAAAAATTAATAATAATATCCATTAATCAATGAGCTAAAAACATTGCTTAATATGTCAGAGGAACACACACACACAGGGACATACACACACAGACACACACACTGACACACACACTGACACAGAACACACAGAGGGACACCTTCCTGCAATCTCCATTTATCAGTGCAGGGCCGAGCCCTGTCTACAGTGTGCCGTCACAATGCTGGATAAACAAACTGTCCATGATGTATGAGGCCCTTTCAAGCAATAAAGTTATTAACTTTTAACTATCAGCTACCGCTTGGCATGAAAACTGTCCGTGAAGAATTAACCCCAAGGGTCGATAAGTCATGTAGCTATTTTCCCCTTCCCTATCCATCCATCTGTATTCCTCCAACAGGGCATTAGTCTAGTATCTATTCCCCATTAGCCTATTTTCCTATACACTAAGGGGAAATGGGCTTTGAAGGAAAAAACGTCCGGTCTTTGATGCCGTGTTCAACAACAATCATTTCCTGTGAAAACTGGAACTGTGAACATTTCAGCTTCAGGGTTCAAAGGAGCTGTGGGCGATCCATTTGAGCTCTCTTATGTCTTGTTACAGGAGTTAAGTCTCGTGTCATGTGGTGGATGAATTGATAGGGGTGATAGGGGCTGTTGAGGGCGAGGTGGTGGAGGTGGTGGCGGTGAAATAGCAGGTCCAGGCCAGGGCTGTGTCCCAAACGCACCCGCTTCCCTTTCTAGTCCACTATATAGGGAATAGGTTGCCATTTGGGATTCAGGCCAGGTGTCATGACAGCAGCCAGCGTGCTGGGCTGGGCTGTATTCTGTTGATAAGCCAGGATACACATGGTGCATTGCAGTGTGACCCATGCCCTGTATATTGACAGACTCCAGCCAGTCTGGAGTTCATCGGGAGACTCCATAATCTCTCCTGAGATGATTCAAAAATGAATTGATTACTGCAATACTACACCATACTTTGGTCCCATACGACCAAGCCCACCACAGACGAAGCTAGATGACAAGGTAGCTAATACATTAGAATGACATTTTTTTTCTCCCTTCCTTTTCTATGACCCCAGCCAGTCCTATAGGCCTCACTATCAGGTTGTAAATTCATTAGCTGCTAACATACCTAGCCAGGGCAGCTCATTTAGCAATGACAAACAAGATTAGGAAGGGAAGGGGTGAGGGTTGTTCTTCCTCCCAACTCAAGCAGCCAGGAGCTCACGCAGCCATGATAAGGAGACAAGTGTAAAAACACACACAACCCTCGCAGCTCTCACCTCCAACCGTAACCCTGTTCCAGTGACAAAGGGATCCTACCGGTGGTATAAAACGATCTTTACAAGCACTGCTCCCGAGTGGCACAGCGGTCTAAGGCATTGCACCTTAGTGCTTGAGGTGTCACTGCAGACTTCCTGGTTCCATTCCAGGCAGTTTCACAACCGACCGTGACTGTGAGTCCCATAGGGCGGCGCACAATTGGCCCAGCGTCAGTCGGGTTTGGCCGGGGTAAATAAGAATATGTTCTTAACTGACTTGCCTAGTTAAATAAAGGTTAAATATTTTTTTTATTTTAAATTAAAAAATCTAACACATAAAAATCACAACAGAATGTGATTGCTGTACACTGCTTTTAATTGACCACCAGTATTTACATTGAGGGGGACAATGAGCATTAAGGCCGTATGATGTTCAACCCCTCTTAGGTGTATTTTCTGTACAACACTAAACAGTAATTATCTTAGTCAAATGGAATAATTCAAAAACACTTAGGGTGCAAATTCAAAAAGAAAGACAACAGGGACCGAGGTTTTGATAACAGAGGAGTGGAGGGAGTCAGAATGATCATTTCATTAAAGAATATTAGGCTTTGCCTTAATCCAGGTAATACTGTTAAGACATTCACATCCATACAAACATACACAGACTCCCATCACTCCCAATCCCACCATCACTGCCTGCCTGGCACAATTTGTGGCTAACATATCCCGCAAGCAAGGCAGCAATTTCAGTATGTTACAATAAATTGGCAAATAACACGAGGCAGCTATGCTCCTACCTCCTCGTTACCACAAACAAAAGAAAGCAGCCCTCTTTTATCTAACATTAAAAAGGCCAGTGTTGGTGGATGCGAGACGTCAGAACAAAATAGAAAAATCTAGCAATCAAGCTTTCCCTTATCAGGAGCGCTGTCTCTGACTGCATGCGTCTGTCTGTCAAAGAATTTCTCTTTCAAAAACAGGTCTCACACTTTACACCACAGGTACACGAACACACAGACAGAATGGCATCAATTAAAGCTAGGTGGCATGATATAACTTAAGCAATAAGCCCAGAGGAGGTGTGGTATATGGCCAATGTACCACGGCTAAGGGCTGTTTTTATGCATGACGCAACGCAGAGTCCCTGGACACAGCCCTTAGTCGTGGTATATTGTCCATATACCACAAACCCCAGAGGTGAATTATTGCTATTATAAACTGGTTACCAAAGTAATTAGAGCAGTAAAAATGTATGTTTTGTCATGACCATGGTATACGGTCTGATATACCACGGTTGTCAGCCAATCATCATTCAGGGCTTGAATCCCCCAGTTTATGAATACTTTTAGTTAGCTACGATCACAATACCTAGAAATATGTACATATCTACGCCTGGAGGGGCCTATTTTAGAAATGCTTGCCATGCTATGGGCCCTCGATCGGCTCAGTTGCTTGAAATGTTTCCAAGGGGAAACTCTGTGGCCTAAACTCACTTAAGCCTTCGATCAAAGCAGAAAACAGCCAGGGTTGTGTCCCAAATGACACCCTATTCTCTTTCTAGTTTACTACTTTTGACCAGGGACCATAGGGCTTTGTGCTTTAAGCAGCAGAGTGTCAGCTAGGTTAAGGAGAGGGTGAGGTGCTAGCTGCTTTACTTTATGTTTGGCAGGCTATAGAGGTGCTGTACATAGGTCTCGAGTCAGCAAGCTTGGTGTTACAGGCAGGACACATGTCATGTCATGAGCTTCTTTTGGCTCCAGATCATGTCTGGAGCAGCAGTATGTCCTTCTGTTTTTATACATGGTTATCCTATCGTAATGGAAATACATTCATTCCAAAATAATTGGTATTATTACTGTAACTGTGATAATAACAGTGTCATTAAAATCAGTAATATTATTTAAAATATATATTGTACTGTAAGACATTTTCATAAAAAACGGTGTGTAATTGTGTTGGTTGGACTCTCTCACTCTCCGAGGAACGAGGGACAGCGGTTATGTCACAGAGGAGAGAGCAGTGACAGGACTGTGGTGTGTGTGGCGATATACTGGGGACAAATGGGGGCTGGTGTTGTGTAATAACAGGAAGAGGTGTACCTACACTGAGGTCAGTCCGTTAGTCTCCCCAGAAACCACAGATACTGGGCCCCTTTCCTTAATGTAACGGACAGGCAGGTGCTAGTCCACTGGCTGGCTGGGGGTACGTGTGTGACAGCGTGCGTGCGCATGTGTGTGTGTGTGATGTGATGTGATGTGATACAGGAAGTATGGGTTATAATACCACAGACACAATATGAAGACCCAACACAGCTGCCTTCCTTTAAATAACCATCAGCAGCATGACAAAGAGGTGGGCCGCTGGGCAACATGCCACTGCGTCCCAACGGCCGGACAACATACATCACTCTTCATGTTACACTCCCAGAAATACACTGGTTCCAGATATGTTTGTACTGTTTTGCCGAGTTCTATGGCCTAGCCTGGTTCAAGACAGCACAAACATATCTGGATTAGTGGAGGCTCCTCAGAGGACGAAGGGGAGGACCATCCTCCTCAGTGAATTTCATAAAAATAAAAATAGTGAAACATTTAAAAAATGTATTTCAAATTTAAGGAGAAGAAAGAGAGAGGGAGATTGAGAGAGAGAGAGAGCTATATTTTGTGGTATATATTTTTTTCACTTTCACTTACTTATCTAGTGTCAAATTCAGCTAGGTAGTTTGGCCTACTCAAAGACCCGGCTCAAACAGAGAGGCATGCTATGTTACCTAGCTGGCTCTGGCTATCCAACACTGGAACTCTTCCACGTGAAGGTAAGCTTTTGGCTTTAATAATTTATTGCCCCTGGGGCCTGCCGGTGTAACTGCTAAACTGATTGCTGCTGACTACACTGTTCTGCATGATTGTAGCGGGTTTACTAACGCCTTAGTTGTAGTAGCTACGGCTATGTTGACTATGAAGTGGCAATGATGTGGTTATGGTATGAAGGTTTGGCTTGGAAAGTTTTTTTCGCCTGGTCACAGACAGCTGATGTGTTCCGCACAGAAGTCCACAAGCGAGGGGAAAAAGTGAGAGGAGGAGGGCGTATTGATAGATGCGAGAAGAAATTATATATTCAACGAGCTGTTTGTATGTGTCTGGTATGAAAGTAAACTGTGTTTGCGTGTGATCAGGGGTGTATTCATTGCACCGATTCTGTTGAAAAACATTTCTTAAACAGAACGAAACGGATAAACAAACCTGAATTTGTCCAATGGAACCACTCGTTTGTATGGATATTTTTGAAATGGTATTATATTTATTAATGATATTATGAATAGAAACGGTGGAGTTATGTCACATACAGTGCCTTCGGAAAGAATTCAGACCCCTTGACTTTTTCCACATTTTGTTACTTTTAAATCCTTATTCAAAATAGGGAAAAAATATATATCCTCAGGAATCTACACACAATACCCCCTAACGACAAAGCAAAAACAGGTTTGGATTTTTTTGGCAAACATATACATAGAAAAAATGGAAATAACTTATTTTCATAAATATTCAGACCTTTTGCTATGAGACTCAAAATTGTGTTCAGGTGCATCCTGTTTCCATTGATCATCCTTGAGATGTTTCTACAACTTGATTGGAGTCCACCTGTGGTATATTCAAATGATTGAACATGATTTGGAAAGGCACACACCTGTCTATATAAGGTCCCACAGTTGAAAGTTCATGTCAGAGCAAAAACCTAGCCATGAGGTCGAAGGAAATGTCCGTAGAGCCACTCCTTAGTAAAAGGCAGATGACAGCCCGCTGAGAGTTTGCCAAAAGGCACCTAAAGACTCTCAGACCATAAGAAACAATATTCTCTAGTTTGATAAAACCAGAATTTAACTCTTTGGTCTGAATGCCAGGTTTTATCAAACCAGAGAATGGGAGAAACAGACCAGATACAGGTGTGCCAAGCCTGTAGCGTCTTACCAAAGGTGACTCAAGGCTGTAATCACTGCCAAAGGTGCTTCAACAAAGTACTGAGTAAAGGGTCTGAATACTTATGTAAATGTAAATGTAATATGTCATTTTCTTGGTATTTTTAGAAATGTGCAAAAATCTCTACAAACCTATTTTTGCTTTGTCATTATGGGGTATTGTGTTTAGATTGATGAGGGAAAAAACTATTTAATCAATTTTAGAATAAGGCTGAAAGCTAACAAAATGCAGAAAAGGTCAAGGGGTCTAAAACCTTTCCAGAGGAACTGTATGCAGCTATCGAACATATATGGGAATGTCTGCTCAATCCGGACCAATAACCTGATTGCAGCATTACCACAAAAATGGAGGAGGCAAGTGGAAGAGGGAGACGGTAGGGAACTTGTTTTGTCTGCCATATATTAAAGATACAAAATTAGATGAAAATAATTTACAAAAAAGTTGACAGCTGCGCCAGACAGGTTGCCAAAAAAATGGGAAGAGATTTTCGATGTTTTCGATGGTTTATGAACGGATACACAAAACAACACTTGATTCAACACTTAGAGTGTTTCAATTTAAATTATTATACAAAATTCTTGCCACCAACAGAATGCTATATATATGTGGCATACAACAATCTCGGCTCTATAGATTTTGCTGCGAAGAGACAGAATCACTAGATAATTTATTCTGGTATTTCCCCTATGTAGCTTATTTCTGGTCACAGGTGCAGGAATGGTTCAAAAATCCCAACATTCACTTAAAAAGAACCTTACAAATAGCAGTGTTGGGCGATTTGGAAAGCCATAGCCAGTCAATCAATAATATATTAATACTCATAGGAAAGGTTTTCATTTGAACTCAAACTTAGAAAGGTTCAAAATGATGTAAAACATCACAGCACAATTGGAAACCAAGTGAGGGTGGTCTATGGTGATAGGTGGGCTGAGAGTGGCTGAGGGGTGGGATTAAAGAGCTGAGGTCTATGGTGATAAGTGGTCTGAGAGTGGTTGAGGGTTGGGATTAAAGAGCTGAGGTCTATGGTGATAGGTGGGCTGAGAGTGGCTGACGGGTGGGATTAAAGAGCTGAGGTCTATGGTGATAGGTGGGCTGAGAGTGGCTGACGGGTGGGATTAAAGAGCTGAGGTCTATGGTGATAGGTGGGCTGAGAGTGGATGAGGGTTGGGATTAAAGAGCTGAGGTCTATGGTGATAGGTGGGCTGAGAGTGGCTGACGGGTGGGATTAAAGAGCTGAGGTCTATGGTGATAGGTGGGCTGAGAGTGGCTGATAGGTGGGCTGAGGGTGGGATTAAAGAGCTGAGGTCTATGGTGATAGGTGGGCTGGGAGAGTGGATGAGGTGGGCTGGGTTGGGATTAAAGAGCTGAGGTCTATGGTGATAGGTGGGCTGAGAGTGGCTGACGGGTGGGATTAAAGAGCTGAGGTCTATGGTGATAGGTGGGCTGAGAGTGGCTGAGGGTTGGGATTAAAGAGCTGAGGTCTATGGTGATAGGTGGGCTGAGAGTGGCTGAGGGTTGGGATTAAAGAGCTGAGTTCTATGGTGATAGGTGGGCTGAGAGTGGCTGAGGTCTATGGGTAGGTGGGATTGGGAAAGAGCTGAGGTCTATGGTGATAGGTGGGCTGAGAGTGGCTGAGGGTTGGGATTAAAGAGCTGAGGTCTATGGTGATAGGTGGGCTGAGAGTGGTTGAGGGTTGGGATTAAAGAGCTGAGGTCTATGGTGATAGGTGGGCTATCATGTAGTAGCCTAAACCTATCGCTGTTACATTAAACTGGGTGAATGGAATATGAATGACAGTCATCTAATATGCTGTAATAGAAATAAGGCCATGTTAGTAAAAAAATAAGAAGTCTAGTCCTCCCTTATAAACGGCACTGTCAGCCACTGATCTGGAAACAGGCTAGAAATATACATACCACTGCTGTTAAGGAACGCCAGCCTCCATGAATACAACAGTAAGTCTCAGATCCTCATTAGTGTTAAGCAGTTATCATTAACATCAGCCTGATTTGTTAGTCGGCAGCTGTGCTTAATTAGCCTGACTGACTCGTTTGGGGTACACTCACGCAGGGGCGTATCTGCTACATGTGTACAGGCACACGTACACACACACACATGTAAGCATCACAATCATCACAATCATGTAAGCCAGATATACCTATCACGGACATGCCCCTGTGTCAGTCATCAGTCAAAAAGAGGTTGTCTTGTCCTGCTCATGAACTCTGCTCCTGCATTCATCCCAGTCATCACCAGCAAAGAACAGGGGTAGTAGGTCCATGTCTGACATCAATTTTGCGCAATTACAATGATCATTTAATTTGATCAGTTAATTAGTTAATTTCTGAAAATGTAGCCTCCCTAGAGGCGCTAGAGGCGTCACTACAGATCCGGATTCCATCCAGGGCTGTGTCGCAGCCGGCCATGACCCATGATGCGGCACAGCGTCGTCTGGGTTAAGGGAGGGTTTAGCCGGGCTGGGATATCCTTGTTCCATCACGCTTTAGCGACTCCTTGTAGTGGCCGGGTGCATGCACGCTGACTTCAGTCGCCAGCTGTACAGTGTTTCCTCTGATACATTGGTGTGGCTGGCTTCTGGGTTAAGCGAGCAGTGCGTCGTGTTTCGTAGGACACACGACTCTCGACCTTCGCCTCTCCCAAGCCCACACGGGAGTTGCAGCGATGGGACAAGACTGTAACAACCAAGTGGATATCACAAAAAAGGGGTGAAATGCCCCCCCCAAAAAAAAAAAAAATTTGGATAATATAATATAACATAAAAATACTGTTGACGAGTAGGCTATGGTGTAGCGGAATTTTGTTGTGTTAGGTTTTGTGTGTTTTAACACTCTTATGTAGGTCTCATAACCAGCCATAAAATAATGCAATATATGTCACAACAGGTGTAAAAATATGAGTCATGACCATATTATAACATGTTATGACAAGTTATGTCAGCTGTTATGACATATTATGACATGGTTATGACCACGTGTTACCAACACACACGCACACATGTGCAAACAGACATATACGCGCGCAAATACCCTGTCACAGGGTGGTCCACATAAAGGACCCCTTTTACTCTCTGCACTCTCTCTATAATATGGCCATTGCCATTAAAACTGTCAGGGCGTAAGCACTGAGTGTTACAACCTGTACATTACAGCCCTGCTGCAGACCCTCACCCCTCCACCCCTCTGCCCCTCACCCCAGACCCCCTCCAGCCCCTCACCCCACACCCCTCCAGCCCCACCACCCCTCAGCCCTTACCCCACACCCCACCCCAGCCCCTCACCCCACCACCCCACCAGCCCCTCACCCCACCACCCCCAGCCCCTCACCCCACCACCACTCCAGCCCCTCACCCCACCACCCCTCCAGCCCCTCACCCCTTCAGCCAATCACCCCACCACCCCTCCAGCCCCCAGATACTGACCCCTCCAGCAGCTCACCCCACCACAGCTCCAGCCCCCAGATACTGACCCCTCCAGCCCCTCAGCTCTCCAGCCCTCCATCCCCTCAGCCCCTCAGCCCTCCAGCCCACCATCCCTCCAGCCCCTCAGCCCCTTACCCCACACCCCACCCCAGCCCCTCACCCCACCACCCCACCAGCCCCTCACCCCACCACCCCACCAGCCCCTCACCCCACCACCCCCAGCCCCTCACCCCACCACCACTCCAGCCCCTCACCCCACCACCCCTCCAGCTCCTCACCCCTCCAGCCAATCACCCCACCACCCCTCCAGCCCCCAGATACTGACCCCTCCAGCAGCTCACCCCACCACAGCTCCAGCCCCCAGATACTGACCCCTCCAGCCCCTCAGCTCTCCAGCCCTCCATCCCCTCAGCCCCTCAGCCCTCCATCCCCTCAGCCCTCCAGCCCACCATCCCTCCAGCCCCTCAGCCCCCAGCACTCCAGCCTTCCAGGCCTGCTACAAGTCCCTCCAGCCCCCCAGCATCCCAGCCCTGCTACAACTCCCTCCAGGCCTTCAGCTCCTCATGCAATTTACGACCCCAGGCCCCACACCTGTATCAAAATGCATATTTCATGTCCTCCTAAGGGTTGTGTCCTAATCAATAAACATCCGTTGAGAAATTGAGGTCAGGGGTCAGCTATTTTAAGACCATAAGTTGTCAGAAAAGTCTAGTTTTGAAGCACAGGGTTGTCAAGGTGGCACTCCACAGCAGGATGAAGTAACAGAGGACAGTCAAGAGATACAGGGAAAAGAGAGGCAGGGGAGGATGGTTTCTCTTTTGGCAGGTTACATTTCTTCAACTGTGAAAGAGATATTTAATACATTTTTAAAAACCTATCTGTGTGATTAATAATTAACATAAAATGTCCCTCAATTAAATACAACTGTATTTAACATTGAATAACATTGTCAGACGTTTTTGTCATAATGTATTTTTTATATGTATCTTATTTTTCCGATAATCTGCTACTTTCTCTGAGTAAAAACGCTCCTTTAAACTGTTTTAATAACTTCTCTAACACATTGTGATGATGCAAAACACTAAACTGCATGTATGCTTCAAAAATTCCCCTTCCTTTAGACGTGTTTCAGTTTAGTGTGCTGACAGCCCCCCAAAAGATGCAATTTCAGACACAATTTCCTTTAATTCCAGCAGATCACCCCTTGTCAAATCCACCCATTTCTGTCATCTGACGTATTTATCAAATTAGTATTAGCCCTTCTCCCTGTCATCCCTCTCTCCAGCCATCCATCCCTCTCTCTCCAGCTGGGGTTGACATGCTGCATGCTGCCTGTGGCCCCCCAGGGCCCCTGAGGGGGGACTATATGGCTTCATCTACATCTCTCCCTACAGTGACAATTCTATCCCCCTCTTCCGGAAAAAAGCCCTTGAAAAACAAAGCCTAACACAACCAGGGGAAAGAAAGGGAGCAGAAAGGGTGGGAGGTGGGTTTCCAGCGCAAGACAAAGATTGGTGATGCCAGTTTCAATATGACAAGTGCCAGCGTTATGAAGACAGACGTGAGCCGAGATGGGCTGAGTGACCTTTTCCAAATGTCACATGTCATTGGGGTTTTATGTCACCCTCCAAACAATATGTCAGGGGCATAAAAACAAAATCATTATATTCTTATGTTATACAGAGCAAAAAATAAAATTAAGATGACATTATTCAAAGCCAAATGGGGGTTTCTGAATTTATGATTGTGGTGATTGCGAACAGCAAGGGGCATGTCTTTCAGGCCCATCTTACGATTGAGCTTTGAGATCTTTGATATGGTGGCCCGGCTGAAAAACAGAGAAAGCAATCATCCATTAAGGCTGGAGATCGAGGTTGTTATCAGTCTATATCAATCTCTGTCTGTCTGTATCCCTCCTCTGTACAGATAAAACATCCAGATAGGACCAGCGCTGAATACAGAAACACTCATAATATACTGCCTCCCCCTTCCTTCAATGTCAAAGGTAACTGCTTTGTTTACATACGCTGAGGGTTGTGACTGTTCCCTGATGTCCTTGAATCTGATCACCCCTTTTTAGATCAATGGAAATTATAAACAGAGATTTCTAGATGAGATGTCGACAAATTGAAAGATACACTATATATACACAAGTATGTGGACACCCCTTCAAATGAGTGGATTCGGCCATTTCAGCCAGACCCGTTGTTGACAGGTGTATAAAACCAAGCACACCGCCATGCAATCTCTATAGACAAACATTGGCAGTAGAAGTGCCTTACTGAAGAGCTCGGTGACTTTCAATGTGGCACCGTCATAGGATGCCACCTTGCCAACAAGTCAATTCGTCAAATTTCTGCCCAGCTAGTGCTTCCCCGGTCAACTGTAAGTGCTGTTATTGTGAAGTGGAAACGTTTAGGAGCAACAGCGGTTCAGCCGCGAAGTGGTAGGCCACAGAAAATCACAGAACAGGACCGCTGAGTGCTGAAGCGCTTGACATGTAAAAATCATATGTCCTCGGTTGCAACACTCACTACTGAGATCCATACTGCCTCTGGAAGCAACATCAGCACAAGAACTGTTGGTTGGGAGCTTCTTGAAATGGGTTTCCATGGACGAGCAGCCGCACACAAGCCTAAGATCACCATGCACAATGCCCTGCTCAGTCACTGCAGCCAAAGCTAGACTGACTCCCTGGCTGGAGTGTTGTAAAGCTCGCCTCTATTAGACTCTGCAGCAGTGGAAACAAGTTCTCTGGAGTGATGAATCCCACTTCACCATCTGGCAGTCCGATGGATAAATCTGGGTTTGGCGGATGCCAGGAGAATGCTACCTGCCCCATAGTGCCAACTGTAAATTTTGGTGGTGGAGGAATAATGGTCTGGGCTGTTTTTCATGGTTCGGGCTAGGCCCCTTAGTTCCAGTAAAGGGAAATCTTAAAGCTACAGCATACAACGAAATTGTAGACAATTCTGTGCTTCCAACTTCGTGGCAACAGTTTGGGAAAGGCCCTTTCCTGTTTCAGCATGGCAATGCACCCGTGCACAAAGCGAGGACCATACAGAAATTGTTGGTCGAGGTCAGTGTGGAAGAACTTGATTGGCCTGCACAGAGCCCTGACCTCAACCCCATTAAACAACTTTGCTGTTAGAATTCCGACTGCGAGCCAGGCCTAATCGCCCAACATCAGTACCGACCTTACTAATGCTCGTTGCTGATTGGAAGCAAGTCCCCGCAGCAATGTTCCAACATCTAGTTGAAAGCCTTCCCAGAAGAGTGGAGGCTGTTATAGCAGCAAAAGGGGGACCAACTCCATATTAATGCCCATGATTTTGGAATGAGATGTTCAATGATCAAGTGTCCACATACTTTTGGACATGCAGTTAATGTCTTAATGAATCTTTGATCTTAGGTAAAACAAAAAATCACAAACGTAGCCATTTTACATGATCTCTCTTCAGGTCAGGTGAATGTGCAGAATACAGCCACCTGGGACTTTCACTGGAGGTCAGACTCTACCCTCAGTGCATAGTACAGTATGCTGAACCCCCACCACTAAGCTCCTATCTGCACATTGTCAGGCATCTCAGGTGTAATAGCGCCTTACATCAGCACTATAGAAGGAGAGGAGTCAATATAGATGTCCCCTGTCTAATAAGCAGTATGCTGCCGTTGCTGCCTGTGTTGGGTCAAAGGCCAGAATGATGTCATACTTCCTGAGAACACAATAAAACTTGTGCTCCAGAGTCACAGCCTTCCTGTTCTCCCTATACCCTCCCTGGGAGGGAGGGAGGGATGCACTCAGAGTGCTAGCATGGTGTAATTGCACTAGTGACTCTGAGTCAGAGTGTTACCGTGGTCAGCGTCCCAAATGACACCTGATTCCCTATTTAGTGGCACTACTTTTGACCAAAGCCCTGTGCAGGCCATTGAGATGCAGCCCATTGTGTAATTGCACTAGTCGTTCTGAGTGAGACACCCTACACTACAAAGGCCTGTCTTCTCCAAATCTGGTGCTAGGTGATAAACCACTCAGTGAAACCTTTATTGCTTTAATAAACAAGAAAGGGTGATTAATGTTGCTCTTCTTCTTTAGTATTTCTAATAAATGATGACAGATTTATATCACGGTCAGAGCAGCCAAAGACCCATTAAACGTGTCTAGAAGGATAGATAGCTCCACACGCTGTAACATGGCAGGGGGAATTAGCGAAACACTTCTTTCTTGTGTTTCCATGCACAATGAAATAGCAACAGGTCTCTTCCAATTTGCTATGACATTTCAAGATTGTTTGGGGGGAGGCCAGATTTTTTTTAAACTTTGATTGTTATGAGATTGTTTCCCTAATACCTTTCTTTTCCTGTGCCAGCTGGGTGGCTATGAGAACCTTATAAACCAGAACTAAAATATATTAGAAAAATGTATCAGAAAATCAAATAGGCTGGGAACTTTAGCCCAGAACGTGTCAGAGAAAGAGAGTTTCTGCGCCCAGAATGATGCCTGACTGCACGCAGTACAAAGTGACTGAGACATGACTATGACTAATATTGGAGCTTGTAACAGACATGCTTGAAGGCAGTGTAATTGGTCGTCATTGAAACAGACAGCGACATGGCGGCCCGTATGTAATGCCTGAGGCTCCGGGCTGCCAGGGTGAGAGGAGGCTGGTACAGCAGAGAGCTCCACAGACAGGATTCACTTCTCAGCCAAGCTACATAGTTACCTCTAAGTATGAGGTTAAGCATATATATTTCCTTGTAAAATGGTATTAGTAGGTGGAGGTTTCTTGGTTCCTTTAGCTGCATGACTAGATCTCCCCATCCGTCGCCCATGAGTAAGTCTCTGTACAACAGTCAGAGGAGCCAGTCATTGTGGGTGCCCTCCAGCTTTACAGGGCTTGCCGGTGTCCTGACCATACCTTTTATCCACACCGTGAAAAACAAAGGAGGGCACAGAGAGCGGTGGGAGCCAAGGGCCAAGCCAGGGCCACTAGTCTGTTTACCCCCAGAGCAGAGAGGAGGAGAGTGGTAGTGTCCCTCCCGGCTCTCAGCCAGGGCCCTGTCGGCTACCCCTGCAGTCTAGTCTCCATGCTCTGCAGCCTCCATGCCGGCTTTGTTTACAGCACAGCTTCCTGGTTTACAGCACCCACACAGTGCCCAGACAAGCCCCATGGGGCTCAGACAAACCACACAGCTAACCGTCACCAGGAGCCCCACAATCCAACAACCCCACCCAGTATTTTATGGAGCCGATGTTCCACTGCGCTTTCCAAAAGGGAAGGCAGGAATTTAGTCATTTAGCTTTAAAATCAAACCAGATATGCGGGCGGGGTGCAAGGCACCCCGTTGTGGGTTCATTCATTGAAGTCTAGCTTTTATAAGCACTGCCTGGCAGGCCACGTGCGGGGGGAGAGCAACGCTGCCCCTGTTAAGATGAGGGAAATAAAGAGTAGGGAATTTTTCAGAATAAAAAATTGTATGGTGAGGGTGATGGGATTTTTGGGGTGCATGGTGGGGGAAAAGGGGAGAAGGGGTGACTCTTTTAGTGAAAGAAGGACATGGAAATTGAAATTCAACTGGAGTTACATAATGCCCGTTGTTCCTTTGAGAGGAAAGCTAGAGGGATTAGATGTCCAAGTGGAAAAGCAGCACAGCTGTGAGTCAGGTTGGCACATGGATGAGGGGTGGGGTTACCCCACTAACCAGCCACAGAAAGCAGGGAGGGCCATTACCACTGTTATGGTACCCTCAAGGGACAAGGGGGCATAATGGCTGACCGTCACCCCTGTATGGAGAACTGCTGCTGGGAGCCACCGCTACCATCTCACCAGTTCCTTTGCCCACCTCTAAAACAAGAGAGGGCCAAAACACTGGGAGTCTGCAAAGCTGTCAATCTGTAACCTTTTACAAGCGCTCGCTGAATACGGTTTTTATATTAAGAGGCCATTAAATGTTTCCCTAGAAACCAGAAAGCAGAGAAACCACCTATTATAGCCGTGGCCCAAGGAACGGCACGTGGCGCCTACTATACCTGATAAACACAAGCAGCAGTAGTACCAACCAACACACCAGAACATACTACACTGCCGTTTGAACTTTCCTTTTCATATTAAAGTTGATTTTTTTTCTGTCCCAACGAATTGGTTCCTTGTGGGTTTTTCCTGCTTGGCACCTGCACCAAGTGAAGTATGTTTCTGTGAGGAAGGGCTGAGCTGGGTCCTGAGTTCCAGATCTAGCCTCCTGACTGGCAGGCAGGTGCGGGTCTAATGGGGTCCTAGGATGGATGCCAAGTGTGCAAGTCACCATCACATTCAGATCCAGGGACTTCACAGCACAGATTGAAACAAGACAGACAGGCTGCTCCCCAGAGCTACAGAGCACTGACTCTCCCTCAGTCAGTGCAGCCAAAGCTAGACTGACTGCCTGGCTGGTACCTGGTACTACTGGCTGCAATGCCGTATAGAGGGCCATTTGAGAGACAAGAAGGAATGGAGTGCCGATCTATATCTGCATCCCAAATGGCACCCTATTCCCTACATAGTAAGCCCTGTTCAAAAGTAGTGCACTAGGGAATATGATGCCATATGGGACGAATCTTATATCTGTATAGATGATGCATGTGCTGTCAGTGGGTCTTCATTGAAACTTCACAGGACTTTAGAGACTATTGCTTTGACCTTCACTCCCGAGAGGGGTCAACAGAACTCTACCTAGCCCCCTTTCTTATGTTCTCTTCTCAACGCCGCAATTCCCGACATCATCACTGAGGGCACTCATCACACTCTCCCACCAGAGTCCCAATTAACAGGGTCGAATACATCACACGAGGCGAATACATTGGAATATTATATCCATACAATAGTCCCATGACAAAGTCAAGGGGATGATCTCTCTTATTAACTCTAAGAAGAGAAATTGAGTCTGGAAAATGTTCAAATAGAAAAATGTTAATGCCATACGCTACATGTAATTGTCCCGTGCCCATTCCACTAGCCGAGATATCACTTTATTAATAGTAATTGAGGGTATGAATTATGAATAGAACGATTTTCTCCCTCCTAACACACAAAAGTGGGGCAGGATGGCTGTGATTCTTAATCATCTTCCTTCTTTTCCCATCTCTCGTCTAAGACACTGGTTCCTGATGAGACCCCATCAACAGACGTTAATAATAAACGGCAGGATGTTTCGTCTTGTGCTCTACAGCCGGTGTCATTTCATCAAGGCAGGCGAAGCTTTGTTCCCCCCGTCTTACCATGCCCATATGCCACTTACCTGGTTAAATCAGTGGTGCAGCGTGGCGTGTGTGAGTAGGATGTGAGTACTCCACCCAGACTTTGGGGCGGAGGCGCATTTACCTAGCAGTAATTGCATAATAAGACTACTACCGATGGCCCAAGGGATGGGAGGTATAAGGAGATGGGGGAAGAAGGGGGGGGGGGGCTCCTTTTTTTGGCAGAGTTTCTGAGAAGGACATTTTTTATTTTGGCTTTTTAAAAGATTGGCTTTCCACACCTATGATCAACCACTGCATTTGCTGCTGTGCCTTTCACCCATAAGCCAGTCTGTTTTTTATTTAGAACATCAAACGTTTCACTTCATTAAGGGATTTTTTTCCCCCAACGTTGCATTTGAAGCATGTTTTCCGCAACAAAAAGACGGGAGAAAGGAAAGAAATCATGCAGTCTGCACCGGTTTTATTGGGGGAAATAATGGGCAATTGAGAGAAGGTATTTAATAGGCAACCTACTAACGCTGTAATGCATCTGCTGCTGGAGTGAAAGTCCCTCTGCGGAAGGCTGCTTCTCAAAGGGATCCAAGGCTATTTTTCAACCCCTGACTTGTTCAATTCAATGACCACATAGTTCTTCTCTCCCTGAGACACCCAGTGGTTTGTCTGTCCTGATGAGTGATATAAGTAGAGGAGGGAGGGAGGGGTTGTCAGACAGAACCGCAAGTGAACGTTTTAGTCGCCCTGCACAAGGGCATCTGCTGTGCATATGAATGAAATGGAAAGCTAAACATTCCCAGGATCAATACTCCAATAACTACACCAGGAAACTCCAATAACTACATCAGGAGACTTCAATGGCAACATTAAGGCAATGACACGCAATCCAGAAAGATTTGTCACACACAACCCTGTACTGCTGGGTCCAATACTGAGTGGGACAGATACCATAAAATCCATTCTACTTACAACGAGGTGAAAAATCAATCCAAGGGCGAGATTTAAATACGGCTCATACTAAACATGTCAGTGTAATTTGGTCATCAAAAACAATGGGGATCATTTTGAAAAAAGTTATTAAGTGTGAACCATTCGGCCAAAATGTCTGTTTTGCCAATAAGCAATGAGGCAAACAAATGACCCCAGTCATAATGAGATTAGTGGGGCAGGGAGGGGGCTGACCTTAGTGACCAGAGGTCAGCCAGCTAACTGACCACAAGGGTCAATAGCCGTCCCCTACCCCAACCCCCTCAGCACATTCACAGCCCAATCAATGTCGAATTATGGGTTATTTATTGAATAATCAAAAAGGTATTATCACCCCCTGCTCTAGCGAGGCCTGACAATGGAGGGCACTATTTATCAGCCTGTCTCAAAATTAGGGTAATCAGTTATCATGTAAACAAGAGCCAGCAGCTGCCTGCACTGAGGGGGCAATTATTCACTGCTACTTAGCACATCATAGACGCTCGTGTATGTGTGTATGTACCTGTGTGTGTGTGTGTGTGTGTGTGTGTGTGTGTGTGTGTGTGTGTGTGTGTGTGTGTGTGTGTGTGTGTGTGTGTGTGTGTGTGTGTGTGTGTGTGTGTGTGTGTGTGTGTGTGTGTGTGTGTGTGTGTGTGTGTGTGTGTGTGTGTGTGTGTGTGCGTGCGTGTGTGTGTGTGTGTGTGTATGTACCTGCATTTGTGTGTATGTGTGTGTGTGTGTATGTACCTGCGTGTATGTGTGTGTGTGCACAGGGTATGTAAGGGGAAAAAGGTTGGTGGTTGTATATTGGCATCCCTTTTTGGACTCACATTTTGTAAGATTTTAGGTCTAACTAATGCAACTATATAAATTAGGAGATGTTGGAAAGCAAATTAAAGTGCAATTAAATTATATTGCAAGTATTTAAGCTTTAAGTATAGACTAATAATCTGATATGTCTGACCTCTTTGATTTGGCTATCAAACATTTAAGCAATCTAAAACGTCAGTACAGAGACAAAGTGGAGTCTCAATTCAACAGCTCAGACACGAGACGTATGTGGCAGGGTCTATAGATAATCACGGATTACAAAGGAAAACACCGACGTCTTGCTCCCGCACAAGCTAAACACGTTCTTCTCCCGCTTTGAGGATAACAAAGTGGGTGATGTGGCTCGCTCTCAAGGACTGTGGTCTCTCGTTCTCCTTGGCAAACGTGAGTAAGACGTTTAAGCGCGCTAACCCTCGCAAGGCTGCCGGCCCAGACGGCATCCCAAGCTGCGTCCTCAGAGCATGTGCAGACCAGCTGGCTGGAGTGTTTAAGGACATATTCAATCTCTTCCTATCCCAGTCCGCTGTCCCCACTTTATTCAAGATGTCTACCGTTGTTCCTGTACCCAAGAAAGCAAAGGTAACTGAACTAAATGACTATCGCCCCGTAGCACTCACTTCCATCATCATGAAGTGCTTTGAGAGGCTAGTTAAGTATCGTATGACCTCTACCTTACCTGACACCCTAGACCCACTCAATTTGCATAACGTCCCATTAGATCCACAGACGATACTTTCCCACTGCACACTGCCCTATCCCATCTGGACAAGAGGAATACCGATGTAAGAATACTGTTCATTGACTATAGCTCAGCCTTCATCACCATAGTGACCAGGAAGCTCATCATTAAGCTTGGGACCCTGGACCTGAACCCCACCCTGTGCAACTGGGTCCTGGACTTTCTGGCGGGCACCCTAGGTGGTGAAGGTAGGAAACAACATGTTGATCCTCAACACAGAGGCCCCACAAGGGTGCGTGCTCAGCCCCCTCCTGTACTCCCTGTTCACCCATGACTGCGTGGCCATGCACGCATCCAACCCAATCATAAAGTTTTCAGACAAGACAACAGTAGTCGGCCTGATTACCAACAATGATGAGACAGCCTACAGAGAGGAGGTGAGGGCCCTGGAGGAGTGGTGCCAGGAAAATAACCTCTCCCTCAACGTCAACAAAACAAGGGAGCTGATCATGGACTTCAGGAAACAGCAGAGGGAGCACGCCCCTATCCACATCGATGGGACTGCAATGGAGAAGGTGAAACGCTTCAAGTTCCTTGGTGTGCACATCCCTGACAATCTGAATTTGTCTACACACACAGAAAGTGTGGTGAATAAGGCGCAACAACCTCAGGAGGCTGAAGAAATGTGTCTTGGCCCCTAAGATCCTCACAAACTTTTACAGATGCACAATTGAGAGCATTCTGTCGGTCTGTATCACAGCCTGGTATGGCAACTGCACTGCCTGCAACCGCAGGGCTCTCCAGAGGGTGGTGAGGCCTGCCCAAAAGATCATCACGGATACCAACCACCCGAGCCACAGCCTGCTCACCCCACTAAGATCAGTACAGGTGCATCAAAGCTGGGACCGAGAGACTGAAAAACAGCTTCTATCTCAAGGCCATCAGACTGTTAAATAGCCATCACTAGCCGGCAACCATCCGGTTACTAATCTCTGCACCTTAAAGGCTGCAAAGATCACTGGTCACTTTAATAACGTTTGCATGCTGCTTTACACATTTCATATGTACAGTTTATACTGTATTCTATTCTACTGTATTTTAGTCAAAGCCACTCCGACATTGCTCGTCCCAATATTTTTATATTTCTTATTTCCATTATTTTACTTTTAGATTGATGTGTATTGTTGTGAATTGTTAGATATTACTGCACTGTTGGAGCTAGGAACATAAGCATTTCGCTACACACGCAATAGCATCTGCTAAATATGTGTATGTGACCAATAAAATTGTTTTTTATTTGATTAGTTGAGGGGATTTAAACACACACTCATACTCCCAGAGCGGAGTGCAGTGATGTGCTAGAGGTCAAAGGGCATCATTACAGAAAGGTCTGTGGAGGACAGAATATGTTAGAGAGGTTGCTTGGGACAGATCAGATTTCTCTCCTGAGCTTAAGCCTCCTGGATTCTGCTGGGCATTCTTCACAGAGCCCTCTACAGTATACACCAGGCCTGAGTCCCAAATGGCCACCTATTGCCTTTATAGTGCACTACCTTTGGTCAAAAGTAAAGGATTATATAGGGAATAGGGTGCCATTTGGGATGCAATCCCAGGTCTGACATCATGCAACACACTATCACAGCTTATTGTGAAATAGATGAGTGGGTTGGACATAGCACAGTGATCTACAATAACATTATACTTACTCATTTTCATATGTCTTGATACTTACTGTGAGTGGATAGTGTCCTGACCCACAGCCCCTAATTAACATGTCAACTGAGACAGCAATGATTGATAGATTATCTTGTATCACACTCTCAGCTGAATGGTGAGGTTAAGGAGGATAATTTTGATGCTGACTAAAGGTTTGATGGGTAGTATCAAGTTATCAGTTACAGTATACCTCCTCACGGGACTGGGCACATATTAAAAAAGTGTTTATTTATAGGAGTGCTGATCTAAACTCAGCAAAAAAAGAAATGTCCTCTCACTGTCAACTGCATTTATTTTCAGCAAAATAAATATTTGTATGAACATAACAAGACTCAACAACTGAGGCATAAACTGAACAAGTTCCACAGATATGTGACAAACAGAAATGGAATAATGTGTCCCTGAACAAAGGGGGGGGTCAAAATCAAAAGTAACTGTCAGTATCTGGTGTGGCCACCAGCTGCATTAAGTACTGCAGTGCATCTCCTCATGGACTGCACCAGATTTGCCAGTTCTTGCTGTGAGATGTTACCCCACTCTTCCACCAAGGCACCTGCAAGTTCCCAAACATTTCTGGGGGGAATGGCCCTAGCCCTCACCCTCCGATCCAACAGTTCCCAGACGTACTCCGTGAGATTGAGATCCGGGTTCTTCGCTGACCATGGCAGAACACTGACATTCCTGTCTTGCAGGAAATCACGTGCAGAGCGAGCAGTATGGCTGGTGGCATTGTCATGCTGGAGGGTCATCTCAGGAAGAGCCTGCAGGAAGGGTACCACATGAGGGAGGAGGATGTCTTCCCTGTAACACACAGCGTTGAGATTGCCTGCAATGACAACAAGCTCAGTCCGATGATGCTGTGACACACCGCCTCAGACCATGACGGGCCCTCCACCTCCAAATCAATCCCGCTCCAGAGTACAGGCCTCGGTGTAATGCTCATTCCTTTGACAATAAACGCGAATCCAACCATCACCCTTGGTGAGACAAAACTGCGACTCTTCAGTGAAGAGCACCTTTTGCCAGTCCTGTGTGGTCCAGTGACGGTGGGTTTGTGCCTATAGGCAACACTGCCGGTGATGTCTGGTGAGGACCTGCCTTACAACAGGCCTACAAGCCCTCAGTCCAGCCTCTCTCAGCCTATTGCCGACAGTCTGAGCACTGATGGAGGGATTGTGCATTCCTGGTGTAACGCGGGCAGTTGTTGTTTTCATCCTGCACCTGTCCCACAGGTGTGATGTTTGGATGTACCGATCCTGTGCAGGTGTTGTTACACGTGGCGTCTCACAGTACGGACATTGCAATTTATTGCCCTGGCCACATCTGCAGTTCTCATGCCTCCTTGCAGCATGCCTAAGGCACGTTCACGCAGATGAGCAGGGACGCTGGGCATCTTTTTCTTGGTGTTTTTCAGAGTCAGTAGAATGCCTCTTTAGTGTCGTAAGTTTTCATAACTGTGACCTTAATTGCCTACCGTCTGTAAGCTGTTACTGTCTTAACGACCGTTCCACAGGTGCATGTTCATTAATTGTTCATGGTTCATTGAACAAGCATGTGCAACAGTGTTTAAACTCTTTACAATGAAGATCTGTGAAGTTATTTGGATTTTTTCGAATATCTTTGAAAGACAGGGTCCTGAAATAGGGACGTTTCTTTTTTTGCTGAGTTTAGGATCAATTTCCCCCGCCCCCCCTCCATATAATCGTATTACTGTCTATGAGGCAAGACCTACTCTGAAACTCTTTGTGAATACAGCTTGTGGCGGTGGGGTTAAAGACATCTCCTGGGTCATTCTGTATGAATAAAATAAATTGCGTCAGGCAGAGACTGCTCTTAAACAGTCCTATCAATCAAATCCACTTATGTCCTCCATAAATTTCAAACCAATCACAGGCCTCTCTAATGCTCAGGCTGGAGCCATGGGCAGCAGTTAGCTAACAGAAGATCTTCGGTTGCGGCTGCCTGCCTTGCTTTTAATGGCTTCCCTCCATGTGTGTGTGTGTGTAAATTACATGTCACCATATTTTGGTCCCTCAAAACCATTAGAAAAGCTGATGTTGCCAATCTAACCAAATTAGGATTGGTTTTTGTCCTGGCCACAAGGGAGGTAGAGCTACCGACAATAAGATAAAAATGAGCCAATTCCTGTTCTATTGTCATTCAAAACAAACAAAAGGAGCTAATAGCCCGAACATCTGCGTCCTCTTTGAGGCCAGAGAGACGCCTGGTCGATACATAGCAGAACCCTGATAAATGTAAGCTGCTGAAGGGCTTGTTTCTGAAATCGTGACCCAAATGGCACCCTATTCTCTACATGGTGCCCTACTATGACCATTGCCCATAGGGGGTAATAGGGTACCATTTGGGATGCAGTGTAAGACTCTGAGAGTGGTCCGTAGAGCTTGGTGGTGAAGCTACTGATCATATCTGTTAGAGCGAATATGGGTATCGACTCCAGAGAATGTCTGCTGTCTGCTTCGGTGCATGAGGTGATCTAATCTAGGCATTAGCCAGACCAATATTCACAAGTTCCTATTTGAGGAATTAGGATTTCTGGCTGTCTGCACGTTGTCTAAAAAAGACTGAGGTCGATACATACAGTTCTATTGCAAACAAACGGTGACGTAAATGCTCAGTGTAATAGCCCCCAGCCTTCTAGTGATGTGTCCTATTATTAAGCTGTTGATTGGAAGACTCCGTCCTCACTGTGGTCAACGCTGACCTTGTCCTCTTCAGTTAAGACTGTCACTGTGTCTTCCTGCTTGGCTGAGTGTGTGGTGGACCTTGTGGGACCCATCACCTTCCCCCAGTGATTAAATTTGAGGTAGATTTCATTCTCTCCCTCTCTCCCTGCTGCCGGGCTCAGAGCGAGGTATAAAGCCATTGCCATCGCTATCCCAATGGCAACCTTGTCTTAACCCCACACTCACCGGTGTTAATTGCGTTAGGCTTGCAGAGTTAGTCTTGTAAAGGGTCACCTCGGAGCGAGGCGTTGCGGCCCCAAGCTCAGTATAAAGGACTTTCCTGCCTCTCATCTTCTCTCATTAGGGCCCATTAGTCAGCTCTCTTGGGGCCACGGCAGGGCCCCTGATGTGCAGGTGTGACAGGCCCTAACTCTGTTACTCCACTTGTTAGGAGGGTGACCCCGCGATATCGATCCCTCGATCCCTAACTGCAAATTCACCTTTTTAGAACCCTTTGCCTTTCTGACCTCCAACTGCATTTATTTACTAAGATTGTGCCCCTAGACACTCAGAGAGGCACCTCCAACCTCCTTTAGATAATTTAGCAAAACGTAGTGGCTGATAAGAAGCCTGGGAACTGGGATACGTCCCCTCCCTTCTACCTGCTGGGACGCATGCAGTTGGTAGGTATTTATTGGAGGGTGAGGACTTTGGATCCTCTTGTCATAACCCTGATCAACTAACTACCTGCCCACTCATGGCAATCCACCTTCTGATAATGGCTGAAGTCCACTGGGACTGTCAGTCCTGCTCAAGTAGTATTTATCATCTTATATGTTGTATCTATGGGAGAGATTGTTCCTGAGATTTGAATGTCCCTCGCTGCATGGTGTATCATAATTATA
Source organism: Oncorhynchus gorbuscha (assembly GCF_021184085.1). NCBI lineage: Eukaryota > Metazoa > Chordata > Actinopteri > Salmoniformes > Salmonidae > Oncorhynchus > Oncorhynchus gorbuscha. The sequence continues at coordinate 55,426,356 of NC_060180.1, read as the reverse complement.
ATCTCAGGACGGTGGTTGATGGACCTCGGTGATCAGTTGGGAACTGATATCTCTCACGTCTTCATCCAGCCCTGTATTTAACAGCATTTTTCCCAGAGCGCTGCTAAACATACTGTACATGTGACATGTCCTTCAAATGCATGTTATATAACTGAAAGCCCTTTAACAATCAAACTAATATCCATATGAATCCTGATTCTTAATGATCTAATTAGTTTTGAAGCATTCACAAGATATGCCTACAGTAGGTTTCTAATAAACTAAAAGCTGTTATTACTATTGACCATTTTGTTAAGTATTGGCTGCCAGCAACAGATTACAGTGTACCTGTAGCTAATAGCCCTCTGGGTTAGTGTACCTGTAGCTAATAGCCCTCTGGGTTAGTGTACCTGTAGCTAATAGACCTCTGGGTTAGTGACCCACAAATGTCATATCATGCCCCAGCCCAGGGCCCTCTCCTCTGTGTTCTATACTGTAACTGTCGCATGTGATCCAGGGGAGGGAGGGGAGCTTCTTTAACACGGGGGAGAGAGACAGACTCTCTGGTGCTGGAGGATGGGGGACTGAGGGGGACTGAGGAGAGGGGGAGTGGGGCGACTAGTGCCTGCTCAGGTCCAGGCCCAGGGTCCTGGCTGCTTGATCGGAGGCCTGCCTGTATAAACGTCCTCATAAAAATGACAGCCAGACATATGTATGGATCCCCATTAAAACTTTACTACTAATCACCCGGCTGGCGTTCTGCTGCCTGCTGCCTGGACTGGGGCAGCGAACGGGGCTTTAGCTGCACCACGGGGAGGGTGGGAGCTGGAGGGAGGAAGCCTCTGCTACTAAATGGAGATATCAGCTTCATCCCCAGCCATCATAAAAGACAGTCAACAACAGCCCGGCCACAGCCTGCGAGATACAGGCCCTGTAATGGGCTTTTTTATTTCCGTTTGGTCACGGAGGCGGGGAAATGAAAGCCCAATTTAGTGTTGGGGTCAGAGGTCATGAAGTTCAAGGTCATATGGATGGACTAAGGACCCCTGGACATTAAATAAAGATATACAACAGACAGACATTGCTCTGATGTGCCACTGAATAATACACATGTAGAACCATCCAAAAAGCTAGACTGTCTGTAGCTATCAGTCTGACTCAGTGGATGACCAAGTCCAGCACAGACTAGGTCATAGAGGTTCTATAATTCACCTGGTCTATATGCAATTCTATGAAACTAGGCACTATATGGACATTCACATTGGGATGTTGTGGCTGAAAAGCAGTTGAGACTGTTCCCTTTAACTCGAGCTCTAATTGCAGTAGTACGAACTATGCCTCAGTCTGCCCGCCCCCTCAGGTTGACCTCTGTGAGCTCGTTTAGCCTCACAGACAGTGGTGGAAAGTGTAAACAGGTAGTGAAGTAACCAGGGGAGAGGTCAGAGGTGACACAATGTTGTTCCTGTAGAAGCAGTCAACAGGAGACGGAGAGCGGAGGTATTCCGTAATGAGGGATCAGGGCCCTATAACATGAGAAGGGGGGACTGACTGGACGTGTAAACAGTGATAGGACAGGAGCAGTACACCTGCAAACTCCATAAACATTTGGTGCTGCCACGAGAAAACCAACTGCCCTTTGCTTCAGCTAAAATTATTATGACTGGATTGGGCATTTCAAATGAGTTGTTTTCATGTGTTTAACAACATCATTATCTACTGCGAACCAGCCAATACTGCAGCTTTCTCGTGGAGAGGCGTTGTGTGTCTAATGGTGCGGTTCAAACTGCAGCTATTTGAAGTGTAGGTGATGTCTCACTGATTACACTCAGTCTAGACAAATGAAAAGATGAACACATTTATATGAGGATTGCTCTAAAAAAGACCCTTTACAAAGCGGTTGAAATAAATTCAAGACACAATGTAACTCACGAAATGTTTAATATTGTAGTATTTTTTCCCCTTGCTAAATGTTAAATAAAGAAAAGAGAAGGAACTGTCCATCTCTATTAGATCACGAGAGAGCGAGAGTGTTTTAGTGGTTGAAAGTGAAAAGTGATGTAGGGGGCAGATAGAGTAGATACCCTCTAAATGAACCCCTCTTATTAACCCCCCCCCCCCCCCCCATATTCAGAACACCTACTCCTCATGCTATTACCTCTCTGCCTGTTTCATTATCTGGCCTGAACTCTGAATAACCCCCAGTGGTCATTCTTTATGTCACTTGGGGTACAGGGTCTGTGATTTAAACGTGCAGTCCCCATAATTTGATTTCTTCATGGGGTATGGCAGGGAGGAGGGGCTGATGGGTCTTGAGGGTTGAGTTGGTAAGCGATAGCAGAATGACTTGAAGAGACTAATAAAGTAATCAAGCCCTTCGTTACATGGTCATAATATTACCCCTAAAACACTGATAACTATTACTTGGCCCAATGATTATGAACATTAATAGCTTTTCACTCTTTCACCCCCCTCGCCTTGCATTCGCCGCCTCAGCTGCCAATTAGCAGTTAGAGGAGGGGAAATAAAAGCTGTGTGACTGCTGCGGCTGCCAATATCACTTCCAGAGCTGACAGAGCTGCTTCCAGGCTCTCAGCCAGAGCCAGGCAGAGAGAGAGACACACAGAGTAGAGACCGTCACTCTCAGACCAGGCAGGCAGACCTGTGTCTTATCCTTGCTCAGATAAAGTCAGAAATATCCAGATCTGTCAAGCTACATGAAAAACATGGCATAAAGCAATGATTGTATTTGAATCGATATCTGATTTGAATGAGTGAGATGCTTTAGGGGTATAGCATGTTAATTCAGGTGGATTTATAATAAGTTGATTTATAGTGTCGTGATCTTACTTTGTGCCTCTCCTTGACAAGGGGTTGTGGGGAAATAGAGAGAGGAGACTGACAATAGTTCCTCATTCTCCTACTCTGGGCATGGCTCTTGCTTGAATTACATGCTGGTATGTATTTCCTGAGCTATATGTCAGCCCCTATCAACTAGGGTTATTAATGACTACCATCATATACTTGCACAAATCATGAAGACATAATAATACTGTACATAAAAGGAGGGGCTGGGAGAGAAAGGAAACTGAATATCAAAGCAAGGTCTAAAATCTAATTCCCACATCCCATAATGTCATCATCACACTTTAAAAACATGGCTATTGAATACTGGAATCATGCATCCGATAATTATGATGTTGGATCGGAAGAACACACACATCTCAAAAATACATCTCTGTGATGGGAAGTCAAAGGGAAATAAATGCATAACGATTGGTCAAATGTAATTACCCACCAATAGAAAATGAATGTCTAGGAAGCCACCCTCCAAGTCCCATCCTAAAACACAAAGGATTCGTCCCAAATGGCATCCTATCCCTTATATAGTGCACTTCTTTTGACCAGGGTCCATAGGGCTTGGGTCAAAAGTAGTGCATTGTATAGAGAGTAGTGCACCATATAGGGAATAGGGTGTCTTTTGGGACACATTCCACACCCTTTCTTTTCTCTGAGGATTGGCTGCTATTGACCCGGTGTGCTGCCAGAGAACCCTGAACATTCAAGTGCCATCGATATGACCCAGCTTGTTTACACCTGGAGAGGACACGATTGTGTAGTGGAAATCAATAGGAATCACCTGAGTGGCACCTCGTCCACTGTGACTGGGCAGTTAGGGGGGAGAGGGACAGACGCTTAGGGAGGGTGACAGGTTTTCAACTGATCCTGCAAGAGCCTGACCTGGAGACAGCCTCATGAGTAAAGTAAACATCCTCTCTGCGTTAGAGATGAAGGGTAAAGCTAGCTATCAGCCCCAATACCTCACCTCTCAGACACTCAGACCTAGGGCCTCAGCTAGCTATCAGCCCTGACACCTGACCTCAGACACTCAGACCTAGGGCCTCAGCTATCTATCAGCCCTGACACCTGACCTCAGACACTCAGACCTAGGGCCTCAGCTAGCTATCAGCCCTGACACCTGACCTCAGACACTCAGACCTAGGACCTCAGCTAGCTATCAGCCCTGACACCTGACCTCAGACACTCAGACCTAGGGCCTCAGCTAGCTATCAGCCCTGACACCTGACCTCAGACACTCAGACCTAGGGCCTCAGCTAACTATCAGCCCTGACACCTGACCTCAGACACTCAGACCTAGAGCATCAGCTAGCTATCAGCCCTGACACCTGACCTCAGACACTCAGACCTAGGGCCTCAGCTAGCTATCAGCCCTGACACCTGACCTCAGACACTCAGACCTAGGGCCTCAGCTAGCTATCAGCCCTGACACCTGACCTCAGACACTCAGACCTAGGGCCTCAGCTAGCTATCAGCCCTGACACCTGACCTCAGACACTCAGACCTAGGGCCTCAGGAAGCTATCAGCCCTGACACCTGACCTCAGACACTCAGACCTAGGGCCTCAGCTAGCTATCAGCCCTGACACCTGACCTCAGACACTCAGACCTAGGGCCTCAGCTAGCTATCAGCCCTGACACCTGACCTCAGACACTCAGACCTAGGGCCTCAGCTAGCTATCAGCCCTGACACCTGACCTCAGACACTCAGACCTAGGGCCTCAGCTAGCTATCAGCCCTGACACCTGACCTCAGACACTCAGACCTAGGGCCTCAGCTAGCTATCAGCCCTGACACCTGACCTCAGACACTCAGACCTAGGGCCTCAGCTAGCTATCAGCCCTGACACCTGACCTCAGACACTCAGACCTAGGGCCTCAGCTAGCTATCAGCCCTGACACCTGACCTCAGACACTCAGACCTAGGGCCTCAGCTAGCTATCAGCCCTGACACCTGACCTCAGACACTCAGACCTAGGGCCTCAGCTAGCTATCAGCCCTGACACCTGACCTCAGACACTCAGACCTAGGGCCTCAGCTAGCTATCAGCCCTGACACCTGACCTCAGACATGGGGCTTCTCATAGGGCTCTGAGGACTGTAGTTAGATCCACCATCTAGTCCCCTCGCCCTGATGGTTGTCTACAGTTAAAGAGAGCAATAAAGGTGCCACTACCAACTACTACCCTTGGTTTTGTGACTGGAAGCAGGGAGCAGAGGGGGCAGTGGGGGAAGGTGGGGGAAACTGGCGGTGCCAGGTTTTTACCATGCTGCATGGGGCTCCATCTGGAAAGCAGACCAAGGCTATGTATTTCTGCCAGGGAATTATGAAAGGGGGGATTACATAGGAAGAGGGGAGGGGGAGAGAGGGAGGCAGAAAATAGTGTCTGCATTTCAACAGGTTGCATTTTCACTACTCTGCTAACACTTAAAAAAATGTACTTAGCAGAACGAACTTGGCTGGTAGAACATATATTGTGAAGTAATTGGGTGGCGGCTCGTACTTTGTAATACCCATATGTAGACCATCATAATTCATGGAGTGTGAGTATGTGGCTTTTGACATGGTAAGAACTAATTGAGATTTTTTTCCCCAGACAGAACAATGTCGATGTCATCCATAAGAGGTTTATTGGATGATTTTGACCACATTGTATTTTTAGGAATCAAAAGATAAGAAGATTGACTTACCTGAAAGTAAGACCCAGGATTCATGGAGATTGGGTGCATTGAAAAAAGAGAAGACAAAAGAGAAAAGCAGTATTAGAATGTCTCAAGGATAACGCATGAATTTGCACACACATACAATTTAGATCATTTTAACAGACATTTTAACACTTAATATCAAACTTAAATAAACATGTTTTACATTAGGTTGCTGGTTCGAATACCCAAGTTGACTAGGTGAAAAATCTGTTGATTTTCCCTTCAGCAAGGCACTTAACCCTAATCGCTCCTGTAAGTCACCCTGGATTTAGAGCTTCTGCTAAATGACTAAAATGTAAATGTAGTATACTAGCATTTTGAATGCCACCCAGTATCCCTTGGGAGGTTGTAAAATCCTGTGAGGACCAGACATTTCTGCTGGCTACCACAGCATGCCTGTAGCCCATGTCTGATCTCTCGAGTCTCTCCCATCCCCTCCCATCCCCTCCCTCGCCCTTGTGCTGCGGTGTAAACACAGATTGTTAGGTTAGGGGTTAAAAGTGTTGTGCTTAGATTCTTTGACAGTAATCTAATTTCTCCTCTCTTGCGCATCTGTATTTATTTGGTTTGTCAACACTAACAGCTCTTTTTTCTCCCTTTTGCCTTCTGTGTATTGATCCCCCCCTAATGGATTGGATCTGATTCCAGAGCGTCTAACATGCTTTTGTATCCTCTTATTTTCACCCAGGAAAATCGATCAGGAAGGCCTGAAAATCAGCCAGGATCAGGTTTTAAGGAATCTACCATGGCAGAGAAAATGGTGGGCAGTGGATGAGTGGAGGGGGGATGAGACTGACTGACTGATGGAGAAACCAGTGTGTTTGTCCAACAGGCAGGAACTAGAAAAATGAACAAGCCACATTGGATTTGTTTTCTCACTGTCTCCATCCAACATCCAAGCCTGTTGTTATTCCTTCAGCCCCGACATTTGATGATATTTTTTACATTGAGAAGCATTTTATGTGAATGTGATTTTGCACAGCCTACACTGCTATTCACAATGTAACTCTGCATTATTAGGTGTGAAATGAAAACTGAGAGCTGAGTGTGTGTATCGTATCAGGCCCGGGAACTGAAGGCCTCTGGGCCTTGGTACCTGCTGCTTACTGCTGAGGAATATGAAGGAAGGAACCATGAGAGTACAGCCAATCGATGGAGACCTCATTCCTCCTGACACAGCATCCTCTCCTTGTGAGGTGATTATATTGATTAATGCTAGAATCATTTGCTTTTTAGTATATTGGCAGTGCTATGGTCTTAATATTTCCAATAAAGCGCATTATCTAACTGTTCATGGAGGGTGACAGTGGTATCCTTTCGACCTTCATTAATGTCAGGGCTAAATGTGCTGCTGCTACCTCATCCTCCTTGCTACACACACACACACTCACACATATGCACACACACACACACATGCAGGCACACACAAAGACAGACACACACGGTCCCCCACTGCTCCTCTAACTGATGGAGCTGCGTTAAATCTAAGAAGGGACTAGATCAATGACCGCTACTCTGGGTTTCATTGTGTGGCAGGCAGGGTGGTGGTAGCCAGCAAGTCGCAGAGGCAGTTGGTATGTGATCTGAGTGTGAAAGGTGGGGGGTGGAGGATCTCTGCTGGAGGAGCTGAGGGACTCAGGGGGACAGCCAGGGCCCACCAGGTCTGAAACACGAGCCCAGGGCCTGATCATTTATAAATGGGAAGATATCAATGGCCTCTCTGCCTTTTCACACAGCTGAGCAAATTGGAGGACTTGTCAGGAGTCACAACACGGGGGGCCAGGCAGGGGAGAAGGCTGGAGGAAGAGGAGCCAGGCTGGTGCTGCCTGGGGGAGAGGCCTGACTAACAGACAGAGGGCCATCCAGGCCCCTCAGGGACCCTGGAGCTGACACATGGGGATCCCTATAGGGCCCAGGACAAAAGAAGTATACTTTGTAGGGAACAGGGTTCCATTTGGGATGCAGGCATGGAGAGGCCTCCTCTGCTCCAACACAGTGGCAGATTCAGAACAACGCCTTGCTGCTCTGAATGTCAGCCCTTTGGAACAGATCTTCACTCTGATGTTGTGGCGTCTGGTTTTAGGCCAGGTTGTAAAGCCGCTAGATAACAATCCAAATGAAATCGAAGTGTAAGAGCACAAAGCTCTGATGGTAATGAACACTGTTTGACTTAAGCTACTTGATAGTGCTGAGGGATTAGTGCGTTTTGGGGTTGGTTCGGTTTTTTGTTCGATGAAAAAAAAGTTACCACGGTTTTCGATTTAAGTGTAAAAAAACAAAAAATCAACATTAAATGCGCTCTGCATTATGTCTGTTGAATGCTGTAACAACACAGAATAAAAACATGATGGTAGTGACTGCCCACTACTGCTTATCACATGATTTATTCACATGATAAATGATTTATTCACTTGACTCTAATAACAGATTTCAGTTGTTGTGTATATTTGTTTTGTTTCATGACTTCATTATTTCATTCCAAGTCATCATCTCATCACTATTGAGCTGCTGCCTATTTAGTACCACAGTAAGAGTCATAAACAACGAGAAGGGTTTCAAAAGGTATTTCACCATTCATTTTTGTGTCTGCGATTTTGACAACTACTTCACATAAGGTCTGTGTTTCTTGTAGACTTACCCTGGTGTGACGATTTGATAACCTCGCAAATCTCTCTCGGACAAGGTCCCTTTGATCAATAATTAACATTGCTATTTTTTTATAGAAATTGAGGCGAATATGTTGATAAAACTCACCTTGTCTGAGAGAGAATTACACAGCTATCCAAGGGTCATGCCAAGGTAAGCCTTCACCAATCAGAATTTTCTGTCAAATTCACGATCTGACCTAGAAAAACCATTGGAACCATTTCAGTGTTTTAATGGGTATTATGACGCGTCCACCGTGGCTAACTATGCTGTCTGACAAAATCACCATTTCAGTGTTTTTATGGGTATTATGACGCGTCCACCGTGGCTAACTATGCTGTCTGACAAAATCACCATTTTAGTAGTTCTTCAAAGTAAAAAAACACACTTGTATGACTGCTGAATACCAACCATCAATCGCTTAAATCATGTATTTTCAGGTAGAGATACCTCGTGAAGCAACTGCACTCTGTCCCCTATCCCTCTCAACCGGGCATTCTTCCATCTCTTCTAGTAGCAAGCGTAAAACAAACACACAGACCGGATGAGAAAGGCATACAATGGATTATGTTTATTGTAGTTCATTTACAAACGCTGAAGAACATACGCACATCCAGATACTTTCTGCAGGTGGTGGAGATGTAGGCAAACAGGAAGGAAACCGCTGCACACTGCTGCTCATGTTCCCAGGTGATATTTACTTACAACAACATTTCCACCCTTAAATAACCATCACCTGGGAGCATGAGTAGGAGTCTGCGGCGTTTTTCCTTTCTGTTTTCCATTGTAGTTAATTACCACATTTTTCTGCGCTAAACTATGTAGAATATTGGCCTGTTGGAAACTACAACTCCCTACTACATCGCACAGTTCGGGCTTGGTCTGATTGATCTCTAGAGAAACTGCGCAATTTGAGCGAGTATTGAGCTCACAAAAAAAAGGAATTTGAATAATTGAACCGATATGGGTCAATTAGCTGTTTAAAACCACAAAATAACCAAATTTGAGTTCATCGCTCAGCCCTACCAGACAAAATGTTGAATATCTATTAAAAAATAAATAAAACGAAATTGTTTAGCCTTCAATAAAATATTTGTTTCCCCAATTGAAATACTGGAGATACAGTACACAAGTATACACCGAGTATACAAAACATGAAGAACTTCCTTCCTAATATTGAGTTGCACCCCCTTTTGCCCTCCGAACAGCCTTAATTCATCGGGGCATGGACCCTACAAGGTGTCGAAAGTGTTCAACAGGGATGCTGGCTCATATTGACTCCAAAGCTTCCCACAGTTGTGTCAAGTTGATTGTAGCTGTCACCTGGATTCACCTGTTCTGTTTCTGTCATGGGAAAAGTAGGTGTTCCTAATGTTTTGTACACTCAGTATATATGACCATGAGAAACACATACATTACTATACATACCACCAGGGGAGTTGTAGAAAATACACTAGCTGGAACAACCAAACACTTACATTTAGAGTGTCCCAGGGTTTGTACTGAGCTAAGGCCTTTCCAGTATGGGACAAACTGCCCATGTCTGTCGGCTTGACTGTGCTTGTCATGAGCCTCCTTTAGGAGTAGGTGGAGCGGGGATTCAGTCAGGCTGTGGCCTGCTGTACCTTTCCTGAGACAGCTGGGTCTGGTGAGGGGGAGGTTAATAGTTCTCAGAGCCAATGAACTGGCACAGAGCTCGACCAGATCCAACGAGCTGGCACGGAACTCCTGACCCCCTCGTAAAGCACAGGACAACAGAAGGACCCACCTGAGAGATCTGTCTGTGTTGCAGAGTGACATCTCTGTGACTGGTCTATCACCTGGGTTGTAGCGCTATGGGGAAGGGTCATTAAGCTCTGATGTACTGGCCCTTGGCCCCTATGCTCCTGTCTAAGTGGTGCGGAAACACCTTAAACAGGTGTGTATGTTACGAGCACACCCCAGACCACAGTGGGCACCTCCCTCTGCCTGCCTCTGAGGTTGAGTACAGATGAAAGAGTCTAGATATAATCTAGATATAATCTAGATATAATCAGATGGTTCAGGACAGTATCCTTTGCCATAGACATGGAGGCATGAAATAATTGTTGTTTTGGTTGGAACCAGACTGGTAAGCCGGCTGCAAAAAACTATGGCTAGGCTATCATTACAGGACTATATTTATACATTTCCGTAAATGCAAAAAATACACACACAAGATAGGAAAAATCTAGAAAAAGATCTGTAACCAAAGCAGAAATTGAGTCGGCACATATCACTTAACCTATTATAATATATACCTTATGACTCTTACATGTGTGTTGTGTGGGGGCTCATTTATTATTCAATATCTGACCTTTATGTCACACGATGGTGGACCCTTCCTGTGTGAGTGCTATAGATTAGTAATGTGACCTCTAATAATCTGGGGTGGAATATTCACAGAAATAAAACAAAAACAAGCCAAATGATAAGAAATAAATGTCAGTGGAGCTAAAGAATGAACTCAGACATGTTTTAATGTCATGCATTTAAGGAGATGGGTTTCCTGACACAGATGTTTGCTGGTGTGAAATCAAATCTCCAAATCTTAACCCCATGGCTCAATGGATGTACACACACACACACGAGCACACGCACACGTGCACACATCCACACACACACATACACACACACACACATGCAAAAAAGCCCTCGCAGATTTATCACCCAAGCCCTGCTCCCGTCGGCATCACAGTGGCTGATTTTCTCATTTCATAGGCCACCGGGGTAGAACAGGCATGTGCTTGTTCACATCCACACAGCAAGACGGACCGGTCTCAGCACACAACTTTCTCTTCAGCAGCTTAACAGATGCCAAGCAGGAGGGTTGGGAGGAGGGTTGCGCGGAGGAGGGGTACATGGGGGGGGGCAGGCCGTCATTGAGAGCCCTTAAAACACGCTTCGCCCATCATACCCACACAGACATGGCAAGGATGGGAAAGAAGGGAGAAAGAGAGAGAGAGAGTACATGGGCGGAGCACAGAGAGAGAGAGAGAGAGAGAGAGAGAGAGAGAGTACAGAGAGAGAGAGAGAGAGAGAGAGAGAGAGAGAGAGAGAGAGAGAGAGAGAGAGAGAGAGAGAGAGAGAGAGAGAGAGCACAGAGAGAGAGAGAGAGAGAGAGAGAGAGAGAGAGAGAGAGAGAGAGAGAGAGAGAGTACAGGGAGGAGAGCACAGAGAGAGAGAGAGAGAGAGAGAGAGAGAGAGAGAGAGAGTACATGGGCGGAGCACAGAGAGAGAGAGAGAGAGAGAGAGAGAGAGAGAGAGAGAGAGAGAGAGAGAGAGAGAGAGAGAGAGAGAGAGAGAGAGAGAGAGAGAGAGAGAGAGAGAGAGAGAGAGAGAGAGAGAGAGAGAAAGAGAAAGAGAAAAAGAGAGAGATGATGTTCTGGTGCAGCCTCTCTCCGCCAGCTCTAACAACCATGACTGAGAGGCGAAACACTGTGGGTTTTATTTATCATTCCATGCCACTGGGTTTAAATGATACCACGCCGCCGCCGGCACTTTTTCCTCAGCCTTTCCTGTGTGGCAAGCGGTGCGCAGCTTCTCTCCAAATATAGAGATCATGTTTGTATTGTTTGACACAGAGGCCTGATGGAGTGGTTATTCTGCTCCTGCTGACACTCTGCCCCCCTCCCTGCCACAGCTTGAGCTATGAAAACAGCCCATCAGGCTAGCAGACAAGGCAGGCTATTAGGAAGGAGAGCGGGGAGCCACATGAAAGGCATCTTCCGCCCGATACATACAGTATACAGGGGAGAGGAGGCAGACACATAGCTAAACGTGTGTGTGTGTTGGTGTGGATGTGTTTGTGAGTGTGTTTGCATGTCCCACAGACTGAGAAAATCAGTGCATTTGAATGCAGTGCTGTACGACCAAGTTTAATTGGATGCTTATGAAATGATCCAGGCTTATTGATTTAATGGTTTGCTGGTGGTGTGGTTGAAGAGGTACGCACAGCTTTAACAATATGTAGTGCCTCATTAGGGCGTGCGTTAGCTCTAAGCATACTAGTTTCATACATACTGGAGTGTATAACCAACAGCAAGAATGCTGATAGGGCGTACACTAAGCATCCACACCAACATGCTGGTTTCATAGAGAGTGTCTAACCAACAGCAGGAATGCTATAATTGAGGTAGAGTAGAATATGGGTACCATAAGACTTGATGGAAGCCCTGATGCTGCAAAATGGCTACTGTATGAACTCTCACACCAGCCAGGGGAAAAAGCTGGATGACACCTGCTCTCTACCTAGACAAAATAAGGTGAGAAATGTTGTGGCAGCAACCACAGACTACCTACACAAATACGAAGCATTAGAGAGGGAAAACCCCTCTAAAGTCCCTTTAAAAGAGCTTGTGTGTTCCAATGGCATAGCCCGTAACCCCTGTCTAGTAAATGAGCTACGGGAAATGACGGCAAGACAAAGCCCCTCCCTTTCCCAATGTTAAAAGTTTAAGACGATAGAGTTCATGTTAAAAGTTTAAGACAGCAAGGTAAACATGCCAGACGATCTAACACTGTTATACCTTGTTTTTCTCTCTCTCAACCTTGGTTGTTTTGGGGTGGGGGGGGAAGAGAGAGAGAAGGGGGGAAATTCCTTTGATGCTGCTCCAGATGGATTTTCAGTGGATAAATAAAGAAGAACCAGGAAAATATACAAGGCCCTGGGTAAAGCCTGGACCTTGGCTGGGGAGCCGGCCCATAGGAAGGGCCCTCTGTTAAGCATGAGTTCACCTGACCCCCCCTTGGTCCCCCCGGGCCTTGCAGTGCCACACTGGGACCTGCCGGGACATGGGATGCAGGGGCTGTTATTGTAACATGGCTAACACATGGGCCAACTCTCCAGCCATTTATTTAACACAGGGACTCCAACTGGGTCCCATATGGCATCAGACAGACTACAGGGAGAGATAGGCATCTGAGGCCTTCTCTTCAGGGAGAGAAAACAATCTTCACATTTTTTAAAATGTATTTCCCTTAAATTCTTTGAAACATTTGAAATACCATGTTCAACCTGTATTTTAACCTGAATATCATCCTTGGGTGTATTAGTTAATCTTGCAAAAGTGCAGAAAACGGCATATTTTGTGTATTGGTCCATTTACTGGTTAGATGAAACCCAAGACTAGTACCCTGTTCTCTTTGTACCCTGTTCTTTCCCTTCCGTGCTGCTGTTGTAATAGTGTTTGTGTTTCCATACATAGACTCTGGTTGGATATCTCTGGATGTCTGGGCTGCACATGCTGCCATATTGTATTTGGCAACCTTGTTCCAACAAACAGATCACAATGCATCCGCGGCTCCCTCTGGGCAGCTCTCTGTTTGCTCTCGGAGCAGCTGTCATGGAAATGGCCCTGTAAGCTCTCCCTAATTACTTAACATGGTCTGGGTCTAAACGCCTGCACCTCCTTTTAGCCCACAACCAACCCAGCCAGCACTACTAAGCCAATCCTCCACTGGGCAAACAAACTCCTCTGCTCCTCTGAATCTGGGGGGCCGAAGGACAGGAGAAGAGGAGAGAGAGGGGAGTAAAACAGTGCATCCCACCTGCCTCCCACCACCCCATCTCCCTGGGTCAGACCAGTACTCCGTTCCTCCAGCCAATATATAAGGCCCCTCATCTCCCTGGCAACCAGGCAGGACCCCACACACAACAAGCCTCACATACAACCCCAAGTCACCCGTCCCTCCACCCTTGCCTCCCTTTCTGCTCCCACCACCACCACCACCACCACCACCACCACCACCCTCACCCTCACCACCACCTGGCCTCTCGCACCCTCTCCCTCTCTAGAAGAGGGGCTCATCGCTCAGCTAGCAGTCTATTGTTCAGCTCATGAAGTGACTGCTGGCCAATTAGCAAGTTAACAAGTTAAGAGGTGGACTCTGTCAAATGCAGAGCTTTTTCACCCCAGGGTCGCCAGCGGGGGAACCCAGGCCCACTACAAAACAAAGGACAGAGACCAGTTAAAATGGCTGCCACTTGCCGAGGAGCTAAGGTCTGAGCCCAGAATGATGACTAAGAAATCTGGTAGCATCCCCCCTTTAAGTCTGAGAGCCACTTGGTTTATACCCAATCACAGTAGAGCTTTAAAACCCAAAGCTCAGAGCGTGTTTTATGGCTGCTCAGAATCCAGCAAATAATTACAGTGGTGAGATGTTTTGCTATTCTGGGTTGTTTTACGAGGTTTGCGGAGACTCATTTGTTACCAAATCCGCTGTTGTAACAAAATCCAAGTAAAAAATCCAGATATCAGCGTTTTGCCTCACCTGTGGTCTCCAAGGGAATGCCGACAGGGGAGGTCTTTCTTTCCCTGTCTCTATCACCTCAATGAAGTTGAGCGTTTTACTTTATAACAAAGCAGGACCATATTTTCCTTAAACTGCCATTTGCATTGTACATTGGGGGGGGGATTCACAATCCATTCTATTGGCTACACATCCTTTCAATGTCAGCTCCCTAAGCCACTTGGCCTCCACTCCCCCACCTCCTCGGAAAGACAAAGCCCCCAATTTGTCACGTCATGTCCAGCTGTTGACTGACGGGGACCTCCTCTAGTCCAGAAAAAGAACCACAAGCTGGGGGAGCCAAATGGTTTCTTCCCCCTGCCTTTCTGTGGGAATGTTTGCCCAAGGAGACAATACAGCCACTGTGGGGGGGGGGGGGGGTCTCTCAGGGGGTATCTATACACCCTCCTACACCCCCCTAACCCCTCCCGAGGAATGGAACCCTATTCGGAGCTGTCTACCTTGAAAAGGACCACCATTGAGCTGAGAGAGGATGGCAGAATAGCATCATTAAGCTCCAATAACCACACTGTGAGTGCCAGGACAGTGACAGGGTAGGGTGAACTCCCTCCCATAGTCCCAGCACACACACACTCACACCAACCTGAGTCCACCTGCCTGGTCACGTTCCCAGCATTAAGAGGGGCTAAGCTAGAGGGGAAGAGACAAAGGAATGAGACAGTGCCTCTATAACAGCAGGGACTGGAGGGCTAAACAAGCCAATGAAAGAGTTAGATGGGATTTATATCCCGTCATTTAGACGGGATATATTTAGAAGCGTAATTTAGACCAGATACATTTAGACAGGATACATTTAGACTCATCATATAGACAGGATACATTTAGACTCATCATTTAGCCAGGATACATTTAGACTCATCATATAGACAGGATACATTTAGACTCATCATTTAGACAGGATACATTTAGACGCTTCATTTAGACGGGATATATTTAGAAGCGTCATTTAGACAGGATAAATTTAGACAGGATACATTTAGACGCTTCATTTAGACGGGATTTATTTAGAAGCGTCATTTAGACAGGATAAATTTAGACAGGATACATTTAGACTCATCATTTATAGACAGGATACATTTAGACACTTCATTTAGACGGGATATATTAAGAAGCGTCATTTAGACCAGATACATTTAGACAGGATACATTTAGACACGCCATTTTGACGGGATACATTTAGACAGGATAAATTTAGACAGGATACATTTAGACAGGATACATTTAGACGGGATAAATTTAGACAGTATAAATTTAAACAGAATACATTTAAACCGGAAATATTTAGACAGGATACATTTAGACGGGATACATTTAGATGGGATACATTTAGACAGGATCAATTTAGACGGGATACATTTAGACGGGATACATTCAGACAGGATCAATTTAGACGGGATACTTTTAGACAGTATAAATGTAGACGTGCCATTTAGACGGGATACATTAAGACGCATTATACAGACGGGATACATTTAGATAGGATACATTTTGACGCGCCATTTAGACAGGATACATTTAGACGGGATACATTTAGACAGGATAAATTTACACGGGATACATTTAGACAGGATACATTTAGACAGGATACATTTAGACAGGATACATTTAGACGGGGTACATTTAGAAGGGGTACATTTAGACGTCTCACCTAGACAGGGTACATTTAGACGCCTCATCTAGACAGGGTACATTTAGACACCTCATCTAGACAGGGTACATTTAGACGCCTCATCTAGACAGGGTACATTTAGACGCCTCATCTAGACAGGGTACATTTAGACGCCTCATCTAGACAGGGTACATTTAGACGCCTCATCTAGACAGGGTACATTTAGACGCATCATCTAGACAGGGTACATTTAGACGCCTCATCTAGACAGGGTACATTTAGACGCCTCATCTAGACAGGGTACATTTAGACGCCTCATCTAGACAGGGTACATTTAGACGCCTCATCTAGACAGGGTACATTTAGACGCCTCATCTAGACAGGGTACATTTAGACGCCTCATCTAGACAGGGTACATTTAGACGCCTCATCTAGACAGGATACATTTAGACGCATCATCTAGACAGGGTACATTTAGACGCCTCATCTAGACAGGGTACATTTAGACGCCTCATCTAGACAGGGTACATTTAGACGCCTCATCTAGACAGGGTACATTTAGACGCATCATCTAGACAGGGTACATTTAGACGCCTCATCTAGACAGGGTACATTTAGACGCCTCATCTAGACAGGGTACATTTAGACGCCTCATCTAGACAGGGTACATTTAGACGTGTCACCCATTTGTAATTGGGTAGATAAAATGGTGGTGGCCTGACCCTTGTTGACCAAAGGCACCTGCAACCAATTTATACACATGCCTCATTGTTATTCATGTGACATTTGGTTTGACCCCTCTGGCCTTGTCTTCAAACCTTTTAATCTAAATTCTATACACTGCCGCCACGTATTCACAGTCTCCCTCCCAGCAATTCTAAGAAAGATGTCCCTTTTGTCATATATTTAACAGTAGGCCTTGGCTTCGTTTCGAGAGGTTCAAACCAACACCTATAATTATGACATCAAAAATCGAAACATTAAGACAGGATAGCACTCATCAAAGCACTCGGGTTCTGATGTATTTGATATTTTGAGCAGCTCACTTCTCGTGTCCTTTCAGGGAGAGAAAGGTGGGGTAGGTGTTCCCTGCTCTCCCTTTTGATGTGATCCACAATTACAGCTGTCACAGCAGCCTGCAAAGTGAGGCCCACGATGGTGGTGTAGTGTGGGTCATTATCCCCTCCCCCACCACCACCCCTTTACCCCAAACCCCCATACACCCCCACCCGTCCCTTTACCCCAAACCCCATGAGGCCCTTTACCGCAAACTCCTATGCACCCCACCCGTCCCTTTACCCCAAACCCCCATACACCCCCTCCCGTCCCTTTACTCCAAGCCCCCATACACACCCACCTGTCCCTTTACCCCAAACCCCTATACAACCCCATCTGTCCCTTTACCCCAAACCACCATACACCCCCTCCCGTCCCTTTACTCCAAGCCCCCATACACCCCCACCTGTCCCTTTACCCCAAACCCCCATACACCCCCACCCATCCCATTACCCCAAACCCCCATACACCCCCTCCCGTCCCTTTACTCCAAGCCCCCATACACCCCCACCTGTCCCTTTACCCCAAACTCCCATACACCCCCACCCGTCCCTTTACCCAAAACCCCCATACACCCCCACCCGTCCCTTTACCCAAACCCCAGTACACCCTCACCCGTCCCTTTACTCCAAACCCTCATACAACCCCTCCCGTCCCTTTACTCCAAGCCCCCATACACCCCCACCTGTCCCTTTACCCCAAACCCCCATACACCCCCACCCATCCCTTTACCCAAAACCCCCATACACCCTCACCCGTCCCTTTACCCCAAACCCCCATACACCCCCACCCGTCCCTTTACCTCAAACCCCCATACACCCCCACCCGTCCCTTTACTCCAAGCCCCCATACACCCCTCCCGTCCCTTTACTCCAAGCCCCCATACACCCCTCCCGTCCCTTTACCCCAAAACCCATACACCCCCACCCGTCCCTTTACCCCAAACCCCCATACACCCCCACCCGTCCCTTTACCTCAAACCCCCATACACCCCCACCCGTACCTTTACCCCAAACCCCCATACACCCCCTCCCGTCCCTTTACTCCAAGCCCCCATACACCCCCACCCGTCCATTTACTCCAAGCCCCCATACACCCCCACCCGTCCCTTTACCCCAAACCCCCATACACCCCCACCCGTCCCTTTACCCAAAACCCCCATACACCCTCACCCGTCCCTTTACCCCAAACCCCCATACACCCCCACCCGTTCCTTTACCTCAAACCCCCATACACCCCCACCCGTCCCTTTACCCCAAACCCCCATACACCCCCACCCGTCCCTTTACTCCAAGCCCCCATACACCCCTACCCGTCCCTTTACCCCAAAACCCATACACCCCCACCCGTCCCTTTACCTCAAACCCCCATACACCCCCACCCGTCCCTTTACCTCAAACCCCCATACACCCCCACCCGTCCCTTTATCCCAAACCCCCATACACCCCCACCCATCCCTTTTCACTGGATGAAATATTAGAAGCAGGGAGGGAACAAACCCACTAATAAATACCACCTCTATGAGCCTCTGCCACCAGAAAGGGGATGGGGGTTGGCGGGATGGAGGGAGGGTCGTTTAGGAAGAGGGGGGGGGGTATACGCTCCTTATAAATGATTCCAGTGTGCAATAATATTTGCTTGGTGGAACGAGCCCCCTGTGGAGCATTTGGCCTGCTGGAGCATCACTAGTATTGCTGTCACCCAGGAGGCTGAGGACGAGAGGTGGAGCAGAGAAAGGAGGAGGCTGAGAAGGAAGAGGAGGAGAGGAGGACGAGGACGAGGAGGAGGTGGAGAGGAGGAGCAGAGAAAGGGAGGAGGAGGCTGAGAAGGAAGAGGAGGAGAGGAGGACGAGGACGAGAGGAGGAGCAGAGAAAGGGAGGAGGAGGCTGAGGAGGAAGAGGAGGACGAGGATGAGAGGAGGAGCAGAGAAAGGGAGGAGGAGGCTGAGGAGGAAGAGGAGGAGAGGAGGATGAGGACGAGGAGGAAGAGGAGGTGGAGAGGAGGAGAGGAGGAGGAGGGAGAAGAGGAGGAGGAGGTCGACAAGGAGTAGAAGGAGGTGGAGAGGAGGAGAGGAGGACGAGGAGAGGAGGACACAAAATGGTTAGTTAAATTATGGGGACCTCTCTGCACCCTATTGCACTATGGAGGAGTAAAGAGAGGATTGTGGCAAGGTGGAGAGTATCAGAGCTGGAGAGGCTAGTGACACCCAAACAAAAACACATACATAACATCCAGGAACACTCAATTAAGACGCCTGACTAGTGATGCCTTTTCTCTGAGAATTTTACTACAGTGATTTACTGGCTTCCCTGCTTGCCTGAGTGATCACAGTCTTCTGTAAACCAAACCAACGAGACAGATCGTAACTGGCCTGGATGAAGAGCCACTGCCGAGAACTTTTATTGCAGTGTGGAGAGAGAAAAAAACTGTGTCCAGGCATATCTTATGGTACACCTCCTGTGTGTCTGGTGGACAACAGCTCACTATCCCTGGGTGGCTCTGGGAAGGACAGCATCAGTTAACCCCCATACCAAAGCACAGGGAATCAATGGCAGATTTATGAGCTTTGCTCTACACTACCCATTGTGTGGATAGTGGATGGTGGATATTTTCCAGTATGGGGCCAACATCCCTCCTGCACTGGATGTTGTTCAGCTTGAGTGTTCAGCCAAGGGCAGTCAGAGTACACTGACTCCTTCACTGCTCTACACTGCCATAGACTGGAGGAGCTGTGTGTGTGTGCGTGTGCGCGCGTGTGTGTGCGTGTGCGCGCGTGTGTGTGTGTGTGCCTGGGGCTGTGGCTGGGGTGGATGGACCTGAGCCAGCATCAATGACTCCCTCTGGGTGAGAGCAGAGTAGATCAGCATCCTCTCCTCTCAGGCCCCCACTCCAGCACATCCCTCCCATTCCATCAATACACCTATAATCTCCACACCCAATATGCCTTGCCTGACTATTCCTGGCTCTGTAGGAGAACAAAGGGAGAGGGCAGTCAGGGTGTTATAGATCCTGCTTCTCTCTGTTCTCCTTAAATCAGGTCACGGGGAAAATCACGGGCAGAGCCAGTCGCCGTTTGGCAAGGGATTCAATTGGTCGCCACTCTTTAAGGCCGGGGTGTCAGAGGACACTGCTCGCCATAATGGGCCCCAATCTTCCTCACAGCCTGTCGGGATTCATTTAGAGGCCTGGTGATGCGATGCTGCTCTCACTCTCTCTGTGTGTGTGTGTGTGTGTGTGTGTGTGTGTGTGTGTGTGTGTGTGTGTGTGTGTGTGTGTGTGTGTGTGTGTGTGTGTGTGTGTGTGTGTGTGTGTGTGTGTGTGTGTGTGTGTGTGTGTGTGTGTGTGTGTGTGTGTGTGTGTGTGTGTGTGTGTGTGTGTGTGTGCCTGCGTGCGTGCGTGCGTGCGTGTGTGTGTGTGTGTGTGTGTGATGCTCTCCTTTTTCCCAGCAAGCCAGGGAGGGTAAATTTCACCCTCAGCAAACTAGCTAAATGCCTCCTGCCTATTTGTCACAGTGTTGCATACCCCATTTTCTCTATTGTGGTTTTCCATTCAATTGGTCAGCAGGATAAACACAGAGCTGTTACAATCAATCCAAATGTTTCACAACATAATGCTTAACATATCGCATGTATAGTACACTACATGAAATGCATTCTTAATAGTGCACATATTACACTTGCACGGGGGTGTAGTGTACTCCATCAATGCAGAATAATATTCTATGACCAAATGCTTGTCATTTCAACCATTCAAAAATGGAGCAACAATTTCAATTTCCCTTGGTGGGCTTGTTCATTTCTGGCCAGCAGTCAAATGTACAGCCATTGTCTCTGAATGGCAGCAGATTAGCTGTAGAAAGCCAAGCCTGGCCAGCACTTAAGACAAGAGAGGCTGGGACAGACACAGAAGGTCACCAGGAAAACCCAGCTCTCACGTCATAGGACCACTATAAAAAAAAAACACCCACCCAGGCATATTCTCTCAGCTGATATGCCAGGAGCCCTGACTGACAGGTAGGGGAGCAAACGGCCTGCTGGTATGTGATACTTGGCACCAGCTGAGGGAGGTGAGGAGGTTTCTCAGTGCTCAGTCTGCTCTCCCAGAGGCCCGGAGGAGTCATAATCAGACCCTTGTAATACACTAGTACTTGTGTGGTCCCCTGGGCTCATTTGCATACTAATTACTGATTGCAAATGAGAGGCTGGCTGATTGTGTTCCGCCTGTTCTGTGTTGCGGCTCTCAGATCCCGGTGATCCTGCTAAGGAGCTTATCCTCTACCGCTCTGCACCGCGCCATGCTGCCGACTCTCTCGCTCTCTGTCTCTCTTGATATACAGCTCCTCATTAGTATTATAATAAAGCACATGAAAGACACATAAAACATTATATACTGCCAAAGTGTTGTTTTCATACCAATTAACACTGGGCCTGATTTATCACCAGGGTGGATTGAGAATCTCTCAGGAAATGGATGATTACACACACACACACACACACACACACACACACACACACACACACACACACACACACACACACACACACACACACACACACACACACACACACACACACACACACACACACACACACACACACACACACACACACACACACACACACACACACACACACGCATGCATGCGTACACAAACACACGCACACACTTAGCACATATGCATGCACACATACACACACTTAAACAAACAGTTGGGTCTGGGTGGTGGTGCTGGTGTTAGTGGTAGTGGTAGTGGTAGTGGCGACAGGGTTAGTGTGTTGGGGGTGTGTGGAGGGGGGACAACACTAGAACTCCACTTCAGGGGGTGGCTTTGAGAGGGACTTGATAGCAGCTAGCAAATCACCATGTTATATCCTGCTCAGATGGCTGGTGTAACAAGCCAAACTGTATTTTATAGGTAGACACTCTTACGGGTGTTGTGATCACCTAATTGTGTCATTTTGGGAGGAGATAGAGAGTGCTTTTGGATTGTTGTAGGAAAGTGTGTTGGGCCTTGCTTGTCTACTCTCTCTCGTTCTCTTTTTCTGCATATCTCTCTCATTCTCTTTAACTGCTTCTGTCCTCTCTCTTTTTCTGCCTCTCTCTCGTTCTCTCTTTCTGCCTCTGTCTCTCGTTCTCTCTTTCTGCCTCTGTCTCTCCTTTCTCTTTTTCTGCCTCTCTCTCGTTCTCTCTTTCTGCCTCTGTCTCTCGTTCTCTCTTTCTGCCTCTGTCTCTCCTTTCTCTTTTTCTGCCTATCTCTCATTCTTCTATTCTACCTATCTCTCTCCTTCTCTTTTTCTTCCTATCTCTCTCATTCTCTTTTTCTGCCTCTCTCTCATTCTTCTATTCTACCTATCTCTCTCATTCTCTTTTTCTTCCTATCTCTCTCATTCTCTTTTTCTTCCTATCTCTCTCATTCTCTTTTTCTGCCTATCTCTCATTCTTCTATTCTACCTATCTCTCTCATTCTCTTTTTCTTCCTATCTCTCTCATTCTCTTTTTCTTCCTATCTCTCTCATTATCTCTCGTTTTCTTTTTCTGCCATTCTCTCTCATTCTGTTTTTCTGCCTCTGTCTCTCGTTCTCTTTTTCTGCCTCTGCCTCTGTCTCTCGTTCTCTTTTTCTGCCTCTGTCTCTCGTTATCTTTTTCTGCCTTTGTCTTTTTCTTTTTCTCTTTGTCTCTGTTCTCTTTTTCTGCCTTTGTCTTTCGTTATCTTTTTCTCTTTGTCTTTCGTTCTCTTTTTCTTTCGTTCTCTTTTTCTGCCTTTGTCTTTCTTTTTCTGCCTTTGTCTTTCGTTCTCTTTTTCTGCCTTTGTCTTTCGTTCTCTTTTTCTGCCTTTGTCTTTCGTTCTCTTTTTCTGCCTTTGTCTCTCGTTCTCTTTTTCTGCCTTTGTCTTTCGTTCTCTTTTTCTGCCTTTGTCTTTCGTTCTCTTTTTCTGCCTTTGTCTCTCGTTCTCTTTTTCTGCCTTTGTCTTTCGTTCTCTTTTTCTGCCTCTTTCTGCTTTTTCTGCCTTGTCTCTCGTTATCTTTTTCTGCCTTTGTCTTTCGTTCTCTTTTTCTGCCTTTGTCTCTCGTTCTCTTTTTCTGCCTTTGTCTTTCGTTATCTTTTTCTGCCTTTGTCTTTCGTTCTTTTTCTTTTGCCTTTGTCTTTTTCTGCCTTTGTCTCTCGTTCTCTTTTTCTGCCTTTGTCTCTTTCTGTTTTTCTGCCTTTGTCTTCTTCTGTTTTTCTGCCTTTGTCTTTCGTTCTGTTTTTCTGCCTTTGTCTTTCGTTCTCTTTTTCTGCCTTTGTCTCTCATTCTCTTTTTCTGCCTTTGTCTCTCGTTCTCTTTTTCTGCCTTTGTCTTTGTCTTTTTCTGCCTTTGTCTCTCGTTCTCTTTTTCTGCCTTTCTCTGCCTTTTTCTGTCTGTCTCTCGTTATCTTTTTCTGCCTTTGTCTTTCGTTCTCTTTTTCTGCCTTTGTCTCTCGTTCTCTTTTTCTGCCTTTGTCTTTCGTTATCTTTTTCTGCCTTTGTCTCTCGTTCTCTTTTTCTGCCTCTGTCTCTCGTTCTATTTTTCTGCCTCTGTCTCTCGTTATCTTTTTCTGCCTTTGTCTTTCGTTCTCTTTTTCTGCCTTTGTCTCTCGTTCTCTTTTTCTGCTTTGTCTTTGTCTTTTTCTGCCTTTGTCTTTCGTTCTCTTTTTCTGCCTTTGTCTTTCGTTCTCTTTTTCTGCCTTTGTCTCTCGTTCTCTTTTTCTGCCTTTGTCTTTCGTTCTCTTTTTCTGCCTTTGTCTTTGTTCTCTTTTTCTGCCTTTGTCTTTCGTTCTCTTTTTCTGCCTTTGTCTCTCGTTCTCTTTTTCTGCCTTTGTCTTTGTTCTCTTTTTCTGCCTTTGTCTTTCGTTATCTTTTTCTGCCTTTGTCTCTCGTTCTCTTTTTCTGCCTTTGTCTTTCGTTCTCTTTTTCTGCCTCTGTCTCTCGTTCTCTTTTTCTGCCTCTGTCTCTCGTTATCTTTTTCTGCCTTTGTCTTTCGTTCTCTTTTTCTGCCTTTGTCTCTCGTTCTCTTTTTCTGCCTTTGTCTTTCGTTATCTTTTTCTGCCTTTGTCTTTCGTTCTCTTTTTCTGCCTTTGTCTCTCGTTCTCTTTTTCTGCCTTTGTCTCTCGTTCTCTTTTTCTGCCTTTGTCTTTCGTTCTCTTTTTCTGCCTTTGTCTTTCGTTCTCTTTTTCTGCCTTTGTCTTTCGTTCTCTTTTTCTGCCTTTGTCTTTCGTTCTCTTTTTCTGCCTTTGTCTCTCATTCTCTTTTTCTGCCTTTGTCTCTCGTTCTCTTTTTCTGCCTTTGTCTTTCGTTATCTTTTTCTGCCTTTGTCTTTCGTTCTCTTTTTCTGCCTTTGTCTCTCGTTCTCTTTTTCTGCCTTTGTCTCTTTCTGTTTTTCTGCCTTTGTCTTCGTTCTGTTTTTCTGCCTTTGTCTCTCGTTCTGTTTTTCTGCCTTTGTCTCTCATTCTCTTTTTCTGCTTTGTCTTTGTTCTCTTTTTCTGCCTCTGTCTTTCGTTCTCTTTTTCTGCCTTTGTCTTTCGTTCTCTTTTTCTGCCTTTGTCTTTCGTTATCTTTTTCTGCCTTTGTCTTTGTGCCTTTGTCTCTCGTTCTCTTTTTCTGCCTTTGTCTTTCGTTATCTTTTTCTGCCTTTGTCTTTCGTTATCTTTTTCTGCCTTTGTCTCTCGTTCTCTTTTTCTGCCTTTGTCTTTCGTTCTCTTTTTCTGCCTTTGTCTTTCGTTATCTTTTTCTGCCTTTGTCTCTCGTTCTCTTTTTCTGCCTTTGTCTTTCGTTCTCTTTTTCTGCCTTTGTCTTTCGTTCTCTTTTTCTGCCTTTGTCTTTCGTTCTCTTTTTCTGCCTTTGTCTCTCGTTCTCTTTTTCTGCCTTTGTCTTTCGTTCTCTTTTTCTGCCTTTGTCTTTCGTTATCTTTTTCTGCCTTTGTCTCTCGTTCTCTTTTTCTGCCTTTGTCTTTCGTTCTCTTTTTCTGCCTCTGTCTCTCGTTCTCTTTTTCTGCCTCTGTCTCTCGTTATCTTTTTCTGCCTTTGTCTTTCGTTCTCTTTTTCTGCCTTTGTCTCTCGTTCTCTTTTTCTGCCTTTGTCTTTCGTTCTCTTTTTCTGCCTTTGTCTTTCGTTATCTTTTTCTGCCTTTGTCTTTCGTTCTCTTTTTCTGCCTTTGTCTCTCGTTCTCTTTTTCTGCCTTTGTCTCTCGTTCTGTTTTTCTGCCTTTGTCTCTCGTTCTGTTTTTCTGCCTTTGTCTCTCGTTCTGTTTTTCTGCCTTTGTCTTTCGTTCTCTTTTTCTGCCTTTGTCTTTCGTTCTCTTTTTCTGCCTTTGTCTCTCGTTCTCTTTTTCTGCCTTTGTCTCTCGTTCTCTTTTTCTGCCTTTGTCTTTCGTTATCTTTTTCTGCCTTTGTCTTTCGTTCTCTTTTTCTGCCTTTGTCTCTCGTTCTCTTTTTCTGCCTTTTCTCTCGTTCTGTTTTTCTGCCTTTGTCTCTCGTTCTGTTTTTCTGCCTTTGTCTCTCGTTCTGTTTTTCTGCCTTTGTCTCTCGTTCTGTTTTTCTGCCTTTGTCTCTCATTCTCTTTTTCTGCCTTTGTCTTTCGTTCTCTTTTTCTGCCTTTGTCTTTCGTTCTCTTTTTCTGCCTTTGTCTTTCGTTCTCTTTTTCTGCCTTTGTCTTTCGTTATCTTTTTCTGCCTTTGTCTTTCGTTCTCTTTTTCTGCCTTTGTCTTTCGTTCTCTTTTTCTGCCTTTGTCTCTCGTTCTCTTTTTCTGCCTTTGTCTCTCGTTCTGTTTTTCTGCCTTTGTCTCTCGTTCTGTTTTTCTGCCTTTGTCTCTCATTCTCTTTTTCTGCCTTTGTCTCTCGTTCTCTTTTTCTGCCTTTGTCTTTCGTTCTCTTTTTCTGCCTTTGTCTCTCGTTCTGTTTTTCTGCCTTTGTCTCTCGTTCTGTTTTTCTGCCTTTGTCTCTGCCTTTTTTGCCTTTGTCTTTCGTTATCTTTTTCTGCCTTTGTCTCTCGTTCTCTTTTTCTGCCTTTGTCTCTCGTTCTCTTTTTCTGCCTTTGTCTCTCGTTCTCTTTTTCTGCCTTTGTCTCTCGTTCTGTTTTTCTGCCTTTGTCTTTCGTTCTCTTTTTCTGCCTTTGTCTCTCGTTCTCTTTTTCTGCCTTTGTTGTCTTTTTCTGCCTTTGTCTCTCGTTCTGTTTTTCTGCCTTTGTTTTCTGCCTGTTCTCTTTTTCCTTTGTCTCTCGTTCTTTTTCTGCCTTTGTCTCTCGTTCTGTTTTTCTGCCTTTGTCTCTCGTTCTGTTTTTCTGCCTTTGTCTTTCGTTCTCTTTTTCTGCCTTTTTCTCGTTCTGTTTTTCTGCCTTTGTCTCTCGTTCTGTTTTTCTGCCTTTGTCTTTGTTCTCTTTTTCTGCCTTTGTCTCTCGTTCTGTTTTTCTGCCTTTGTCTCGTTCTGTTTTTTGCCTTTGTCTTTCGTTTCTTTTTCTGCCTTTGTTTGTCTCTTTTTCTGCCTTTGTCTCTCGTTTGTTTTTCTGCCTTTGTCTCTCGTTCTGTTTTTCTGCCTTTGTCTCTCGTTCTGTTTTTCTGCCTTTGTCTCTCGTTCTCTTTTTCTGCCTTTGTCTCTCGTTCTCTTTTTCTGCCTTTGTCTCTCGTTCTCTTTTTCTGCCTTTGTCTCTCGTTCTCTTTTTCTGCCTTTGTCTCTCGTTCTGTTTTTCTGCCTTTGTCTTTCTCTTTTTCTCTCTCTTTGTGCCTTTCTGTTTTTCTGCCTTTGTCTCTCGTTCTCTTTTTTCTGCCTTTGTCTCTCGTTCTGTTTTTCTGCCTTTGTCTCTCGTTCTGTTTTTCTGCCTTTGTCTGTTCTCTTTTTCTGCCTTTGTCTCTCGTTCTCTTTTTCTGCCTTTGTCTCTCTTTTTCTGCCTTTGTCTCTCGTTCTGTTTTTCTGCTTTGTCTCTGTCTTTTTCTCTTTGTCTTTCGTTCTCTTTTTCTGCCTCTGTCTCTCGTCCTCTATTTCTGCCTTTGTCTTTCGTTCTCTTTTTCTGCCTCTGTCTCTCGTCCTCTATTTTCTCTCTCTTCACCGCTGTGATGATTTGCCAACAAACTAGCGGGGGCTCTTTGCTTCTAACTCTGTAATGAGAGGTGTGATTTCAACGGGAGCTTGTGGCATATAGAGGCAGCATCCACCCAGTGGTTATGCATCTACTACATACCACTGGCTGATGCAAACACGGGTTGGTGCAGTTAGATACCTGCCTTTGCCTCACATTGATCGCTTACTACTATATAAACTAACAGAGCCCCAACAATGTGTTTATAACAATGTGCCGTAAGACTTAACCTCCTTTTCTGCATAAAACTTGTACAACACTATCATGAGCCTAGGGTTGCAACATTTTGGTAACTTTCCAAAAATTCCCAGGATTTCAAACAGGATTTCTGGAAAACCTGGGAATTTTGGGAAAGTTAATGGAATTTCCAACCCTACTTGAGCCTATAGTAATATGGTCTGACCAGCTAAATGTAAATCCTGACCTGAGTGACTGGGATAAGGAAGAAGGGAGCAGGGTTGAGATCTCCCCCTTTCAGAGTCCTCTCAGACAGGGCTAAGTGGCTGTCTCTTCTCCCCTGTCTCTGGGTGAGAGGTCTGGAGGAAACCCCAGCTGTCTCTCACCTTTACCTATTCACACCCCAGTAATGGGTTCTGTTCCTGGGCATCTTTAACCACAGAATCAATCACAGCAGAGCTCCATGGCCATTTCCAGCTGCTGCACTTTCAGTTCCATTCTCATTTAGACGGACCATTGGAAGCAGGCGATTAACCTGCATTTAATTATCTCTCTTTGCCACTGCCTAACCTCAGCAGAGAGATGTCCACAGCCCAGCCTGTAGGTAGTTACTGTGCAGTGGGTTGTGTTTACTGTCTACTGAGTGAGTACGGCTGTGAGGTGGTGGACTGGACACTGTGGGCTCATTGCCATAGCTTGTAACAAACCCACTGTATGGTGGGAAAAGACAGAGCAGAGTGCTGAGGATTTGACTCATTCGTCGGAGTGCGAGGGGGGTCCTGGCAACAGAATAAACTGAGAGCAGCTGGGGTGGGAGTTTCTGAGGGCAGATGTAGAGGTAGAGTACTGGGTGTTTACAGCTGGGTCGTCTAATAAAAACAAGATAATGTTGTTCAGGAATAAGCGTGACTTCTCACATCTGCAGCTTGTAGCGCCACGTTGCACGTTGCTCATAGACAGATAGAACACTTTATACCAATCCCATAGACACATAGGTCTAGTACATATTACAGATCTTTGCAATACAGTAAGTCATCAAAAAGTAGGACCGTGTCTCCTGAATGTCTTTGGTTCGGAATAGCTACATCTTACATGTTCTTAGAGCAACACTACCCAGCAGCTTCCACCCCCCTTTCGCCATTCAGCAGTCTCCTGTATGACGATCATAATCTCATGCCTAATTTTCCCCTCCATTCAGTCTAGTGCGACACAAGGTTAACAAAGCCCTTTATCGGGGAGCACTTTCACTCTCCCTCGCTCTCCCTCCTCACCCCGACCCCCGTCACATTTGTCTTCCATCTAAAACAGGGGTGGTGACAGTGCTTTAACACACAACTCAGTGCTGCTGGATATATCTCCCATGCCATGGTGTGAGAGCCCAGTGTCTCTATACGTGTCTCAAACGGCACCCTATCTACTATACACTGAGTGTACAAACATTAGGAACGGCTCTTTCCATGACATAGACTGACCAGGTGAATCCAGGTGAAAGCTATGATCGTTATTGATGGCACCTGTTCAACCCATTTCAATCAGTGTAGGTGAAGGGGAGGAAACAGGTTAAACAAGTATTTTTAAGCCTTGAGACAATTGAGACATGGATTGTGTACATGTTCCATTCAAAGGGTGAAGGGGCAAGACAAAATATGTAAGTGCCTTCGAACGAGGTATGGTAGTAGGTACCAAGCACACAGGTTTGAGTGAGTCAAAAACCGCAACTATCCTGAGTTTTTCACGCTCAACAGTTCCCATGTGTATCAAGAATGGTCCACCTGCCAACTTGACAAAACTGTGGGAAGCATTGGAGTCAACTTGGGCCAGCATCCCTGTGGAACGCTTACGACATCTTGTAGAGTCCATGCCCCGACGAATTGAGGCTGTTCTGAGGACAAAGGTAGAGGGTGAAACTCAATATTAGGAAGGTGTACTTAATATTTTGTACACTCAGTCCTATGGCCCCTGGTCAAAAGTAGGGCACTATATAGGGGAAAGGTTGCCTTTTGAGATGTAACTTCTATAGTCTAGTCTACTACCACTGAATATAAGCCCCTTGGCCTAACTGCTTTCTGTCTGAATGCACCATGACACCCCATAGATTAAAGCCTGCTAATAATGTGGTGAATTGTCACCCATAATATGGTGGTATCTGCACAGAATCTAGTGGTGTAATGTAATTACCACGTTCCAATGAAATATTGAAGACTCCCAGTCCAAACAATGACTGTGTGTGTGTGTGTGTGTGTGTGTGTGTGTGTGTGTGTGTGTGTGTGTGTGTGTGTGTGTGTGTGTGTGTGTGTGTGTGTGTGTGTGTGTGTGTGTGTGTGTGTGTGTGTGTGTGTGTGTGTGTGTGTGTGTGTGTGTGTGTGTGTGTGTGTGTGTGTGTGTGTTAAAGAACAGGGGGAAAAGCCAGAATGAGATAGTGTGAAAGGAAATCAATTCTGGCAGAAGTAAAGAGAGCAGGCATAAAACGTGGGCCGATTAAAGGTTGGAGAAAAAAAGGAGAGGCGATGGGAGGCCGTTAAGATGGCCATCTATAGGCTACGAGAGACCAGGGTTGATCAACAGCTACTGTTATCAGTCCTGTTTAGGAAAGGTGAAAAGATTTGCACTTTACAAACGGGCAAGCACAGCTGTAGCATAGCTGGGGAGTTGTCGTGGTAATGGGGGTCAGTCTGTCTGCACATGCTCAGAAGAGACAGAGTGAACTGCAAGACAGAAGATGTAGAATAGCAGTTTTCTTCTCTACATCTTCTGTTCGGTTACGTCTTGTTTTGGAATTATACTAGCGCTCAGAAGATGTTTGTAATTGTGATACGTTACAACGAAAAACTCTCAGGGCGAATGTCTCAGTTGCACCCACATTACATGTTTGGTTGTGAAAGAGAAGCAATTCTCCTGTGGAATCTCAGAGGAGGGGGTAAGAAGATGGGGGGAGATTCTCCAGACGTGCTGGAGGGATGGGAGGGGAGGGTGCCTCCAGCCTACCCACTTCCCCTGTCCTCCCCTCTTCCTCTCCTGTCCTTCCTTCGTAAAAACACTTGATTCTTCCGGATCCTCTGGAGGTTTACTGCTCAGGCCGGCCTGCTAATTACTGCAGTACTACATAACAACCCAGACATCTGTCTGAGAAGCCAAAACACCACCACCACCACCGTACAGCCAGGGAATGTGTCTGTGAAGCCCAAAACACCACCACCACCACCGTACAGCCAGGGAATGTGTCTGTGAAGCCAAAAACACCACCACCACCACCACCGTACAGCCAGTGAATGTGTCTGTGAAGCCCAAAACACCACCACCACCACCGTACAGCCAGGGAATGTGTCTGTGAAGCCCAAAACACCACCACCACCACCATACAGCCAGGGAATGTGTCTGTGAAGCCCAAAACACCACCACCACCCCCGTACAGCCAGGGAATGTGTCTGTGAAGACAAAACACCACCACCACCGTACAGCCAGGGAATGTGTCTGTGAAGACCAAACACCACCACCACCGTACAGCCAGGGAATGTGTCTGTGAAGACCAAACACCACCACCACCACCATACAGCCAGGGAATGTGTCTGTGAAGACCAAACACCACCACCACCACTATACAGCGAGGGAATGTGTCTGTGAAGACCAAACACCACCACCACCACTATACAGCGAGGGAATGTGTCTGTGAAGACCAAACACCACCACCACCATACAGCCAGGGAATGTGTCTGTGAAGACCAAACAACACCACCACCACTATACAGCGAGGGAATGTGTCTGTGAAGACCAAACACCACAACCACCCCCACCACCGTACAGCCAGGGTATGTGTCTGTGAAGACCAAACACCACCACCACCCCCACCACCGTACAGC
Source organism: Oncorhynchus gorbuscha (assembly GCF_021184085.1). Lineage (NCBI taxonomy): Eukaryota > Metazoa > Chordata > Actinopteri > Salmoniformes > Salmonidae > Oncorhynchus > Oncorhynchus gorbuscha. The sequence goes on along the minus strand of NC_060180.1, from coordinate 55,395,058 downwards.
CAGGGTATGTGTCTGTGAAGACCAAACACCACCACCACCACCCCCACCACCGTAGAGCCAGGGAATGTGTCTGTGAAGACCAAACACCACCACCACCCCCACCACCGTACAGCCAGGGTATGTGTCTGTGAAGACCAAACACCACCACCACCCCCACCACCGTACAGCCAGGGAATGTGTCTGTGAAGACCAAACACCACCACCACCGTACAGCCAGGGAACGTGTCTGTGAGGACCAAACACCACCACCCCCACCACCGTACAGCCAGGGAACGTGTCTGTGAGGACCAAACACCACCACCCCCACCACCGTACAGCCAGGGAACGTGTCTGTGAAGACCAAACACCACCACCACCACCATACAGCCAGGGAATGTGTCTGTGAAGACCAAACACCACCATCACCACTATACAGCGAGGGAATGTGTCTGTGAAGACCAAACACCACCACCACCACTATACAGCGAGGGAATGTGTCTGTGAAGAACAAACACCACAACCACCCCCACCACCGTACAGCCAGGGTATGTGTCTGTGAAGACCAAACACCACCACCACCCCCACCACCGTACAGCCAGGGTATGTGTCTGTGAAGACCAAACACCACCACCACCCCCACCACCGTACAGCCAGGGAATGTGTCTGTGAAGACCAAACACCACCACCACCACCATACAGCCAGGGAACGTGTCTGTGAGGACCAAACACCACCACCCTCACCACCGTACAGCCAGGGAACGTGTCTGTGAGGACCAAACACCACCACCCCCACCACCGTACAGCCAGGGAACGTGTCTGTGAAGACCAAACACCACCACCACCGTACAGCCAGGGAACGTGTCTGTGAAGACCAAAAACCCAAACCACCTCCGTACAGCCAGGGAACGTGTCTGTGAAGACCCAACCACCCCCACCACCGTACAGCCAGGGTAAGTGTCTATGAAGACCAAACACCACCACCACCCCCACCACCGTACAGCCAGGGTATGTGTCTGTGAAGAGCAAACACCACCACCACCCCCACCACCGTACAGCCAGAGTATGTGTCTGTGAAGACCAAACACCACCACCACCCCCACCACCGTACAGCCAGGGAATGTGTCTGTGAAGACCAATCACCACCACCACCACCACCACCACCACCGTACAGCCAGGGAATGTGTCTGTGAAGACCAAACACCACCACCACCATACAGCCAGGGAATGTGTCTGTGAAGACCAAACACCACCACCACCACTATACAGCGAGGGAATGTGTCTGTGAAGACCAAACACCACCACCACCACTCTACAGCGAGGGAATGTGTCTGTGAAGACCAAACACCACCACCACCACCATACAGCCAGGGAATGTGTCTGTGAAGACCAAACACCACCTCCACCTTACAGCCAGGGAATGTGTCTGTGAAGACCAAACACCACCACCACCACTATACAGCGAGGGAATGTGTCTGTGAAGACCAAACACCACCACCACCACTATACAGCGAGGGAATGTGTCTGTGAAGACCAAACACCACCACCACCACTATACAGCGAGGGAATGTGTCTGTGAAGACCAAACACCACAACCACCCCCACCACCGTACAGCCAGGGTATGTGTCTGTGAAGACCAAACACCACCACCACCCCCACCACCGTACAGCCAGGGTATGTGTCTGTGAAGACCAAACACCACCACCACCCCCACCGCCGTAGAGCCAGGGAATGTGTCTGTGAAGACCAAACACCACCACCACCCCCACCACCGTACAGCCAGGGTATGTGTCTGTGAAGACCAAACACCACCACCACCCCCACCACCGTAAAGCCAGGGAATGTGTCTGTGAAGACCAAACACCACCACCACCACCACCGTACAGCCAGGGAACGTGTCTGTGAGGACCAAACACCACCACCCCCACCACCATACAGCCAGGGAACGTGTCTGTGAGGACCAAACACCACCACCCCCACCACCGTACAGCCAGGGAACGTGTCTGTGAAGACCAAACACCACCACCACCGTACAGCCAGGGAACGTGTCTGTGAAGACCAAAAACCCAAACCACCTCCGTACAGCCAGGGAACGTGTCTGTGAAGACCCGAACCACCCCCACCACCGTACAGCCAGGGTATGTGTCTGTGAAGACCAAACACCACCACCACCCCCACCACCGTACAGCCAGGGTATGTGTCTGTGAAGACCAAACACCACCACCACCCCCACCGCCGTAGAGCCAGGGAATGTGTCTGTGAAGACCAAACACCACCACCACCCCCACCACCGTAAAGCCAGGGAATGTGTCTGTGAAGACCAAACACCACCACCACCACCACCGTACAGCCAGGGAACGTGTCTGTGAGGACCAAACACCACCACCCCCACCACCGTACAGCCAGGGAACGTGTCTGTGAGGACCAAACACCACCACCCCCACCACCGTACAGCCAGGGAACGTGTCTGTGAAGACCAAACACCACCACCACCGTACAGCCAGGGAACGTGTCTGTGAAGACCAAAAACCCAAACCACCTCCGTACAGCCAGGGAACGTGTCTGTGAAGACCCAACCACCCCCACCACTGTACAGCCAGGGTAAGTGTCTATGAAGACCAAACACCACCACCACCCCCACCACCGTACAGCCAGGGTATGTGTCTGTGAAGACCAAACACCACCACCACCCCCACCACCGTACAGCCAGGGTATGTGTCTGTGAAGACCAAACACCACCACCACCCCCACCACCGTACAGCCAGGGTATGTGTCTGTGAAGACCAAACACCACCACCACCCCCACCACCGTACAGCCAGGGAATGTGTCTGTGAAGACCAATCACCACCACCACCACCACCGTACAGCCAGGGAACGTGTCTGTGAAGACCAAACACCACCACCCCCAGCACCGTACAGCCAGGGAATGTGTCTGTGAAGACCAAACACCACCACCCCCAGCACCGTACAGCCAGGGAACGTGTCTGTGAAGACCAAACACCACCACCACCGTACAGCCAGGGAACGTGTCTGTGAAGACCAAAAACCCAAACCACCTCCGTACAGCCAGGGAACGTGTCTGTGAAGACCCAACACCACCACCACCGTACAGCCAGGGAATGTGTCTGTGAAGGCCAAATCGTAACACCAGCGCACAGCCAGGGGAATGCTGCCTGGGCTGGGAGGGAAGTTAGGTCATCTGGGAAAGAGCTGGGCATTATCTGGGGCTGTGTCTGAAATTATTACGTCTAAAAATATTCCCTATATCATATAGTTCAATACTTTTGACCAAAACTTTGGCACTCTATTCCCTACTTTTGACCCGAGCTCTGGTCAAATGTTACACTCTTAGTAAAAAGGGTTCCAAAATGGTTCTTCAGCTGTCCCCATAGGAGAACCCCTTTTTGGTTCCAAGTAGAACCCTTTTTTTGTGACTGGTAAAAACCCTTTTACGTTTCATGTAGAACCCTCTGTGGAAATAGATTCTAGGTGGAACCCGAAAAGGGTTCTACCGGAACTAAAAAAAAGTTATTCAAAGGGTTCTCCTATGGGGACAGCCCAAGAACCCTTTTAGGTTCTAGATAGCACCTTATTTTCTAAGAGCGTAGTGGCCTTTATGCTGAATAGAACGCTGCTTCAGACCTATAGCCTGGGACTCCCAGCCTTATCTACTCTTTAGCATGTTTAGCCTTTGTTTTTTAATGAGGACTATATATGCAGGGATGTCATGTGGTGTGATATTAAATATGTATGACATGGGGGCAGAGAGGGTCAGGAGAGGCGTGTAACACCTACAGTTAGACATGACCTCCACTACAATAAATGACACCTTGATGGCGCGGTTAGACTCCGCCCCTCATTCTGTTCCTACCAAGAGGAACTACAACAGGATACAGTAGGATGTGTGGTGTGTCCTCATGTGTGCCAGCTTGCATGCGTGTGTGTGTGTGTGTGTGTGTGTGTGTGTGTGTGTGTGTGTGTGTGTGTGTGTGTGTGTGTGTGTGTGTGTGTGTGTGTGTGTGTGTGTGTGTGTGTGTGTGTGTGTGTGTGTGTGTGTGTGTGTGTGTGTGTGTGTGTGTGTGTGTGTGTGTGTGTGTATCACCACTAACACGGTGTAACCACATAGGCTGGCTGCTCTAAGGCCTAAGGTTTGTGGAAAGAGGGGGAAAGTGGGAGAGGGGGCAATGATAGTTGTAACTATGAGAGGTTAGAGTGTAATATCGGATTCAATAGAGTCTGACTGATGCACATGCGCACACAGTGGAACACACTGCTGAGTAGCACCATGGCCTTTTAAGAGGCTGCCACACAGGTTGAGACCATTCCTCATGCTGGCTTCATAAAAGTCCCAGGATCCCCTCCCTCAGTCATCTGTTGCTGGGAAGGCCATGTTGGGGGAGGGCGTGATTGTGGGGGTGAGATGGAGTGTCCCAACAGCTCCTTCATGGTAACCCCGCTGATTGACTTGAATCGCCACCGTTTCCATTCTTTTGTCAAGCCAGGCTGGCTCAGCCTGCTCCTCTAATTGAAAGTAAAATAGCTCAAGTCAGCTCAGACCACCTCGGTTAGTGTATGAGCCCCCTTTCTTTTGTGCCTGCCGGGAACAAAGGTTCCCCCCGGCTGCATAGGAGGGCATATGAGTGCCTGAAGCAGGGCTGGAGCTGACTGCCTTACCCTGCCATGAGGGTCCCATCATAGGAATTCTAACAGGGCACAGTGGGAGGTGTGTGTGTGTGTGTGTGACATCACTACACCACTACTCTCCACCTCATGGCAGAACAGAGCCCAGTAGAGCAGATAGAGCGCTCTGCGCAGTGGAAGCCACAGTCAGCTAACAGCCCCTCTCAGACCTATAAATCCCTCTTCATAAACAAGGCCCAAAAGTGGGAGGAAGGAGAAAGGGAGGAAGGAGAAAGGGAGGGAGGGGAGGAGGGAGGAAGAGAGGAGAGGAGAAAGAAGAGAGAGACAGAGAGAGCGAGAGAGAGCGAGAGACCGAGAGAGAGAGAGCGAGAGAGAGAAAGAGAGAGAGCGAGAGAGAGAGAGAGAGAGAGAGAGAGAGAGAGAGAGAGAGAGAGAGAGAGAGAGAGAGAGAGAGAGAGAGAGAGGAGGATCCTGTCTGTTCACCTCTCTAGAACAGGTCTGTCTGATCTGAACAGGTCAGGTCTGTCTGATCAGTCTGACCTATCCACAAGGCTGAAATGACCATTAGGGGCAGCCCCCTTCACCGCGGCAGGAACCACAAACCATTTGCGTGGCAAAACGCAGAGGGGTAACCCATTCCGCACCACCAGGGGGGGGAGAGGACCAATCACTTCCCCAGATGTCCACAGGTCAGACAGGAAGTGGTCCTGGGGTGACCCCCTATGAAGTTCCTCCTCCCCCTGGTCTGGTCTGACCCAACCAACACCTTCCACTAAACAGGCCAATCACAACCTGCTGGGGCTTCATGGGGCAATAGGGCGGCTGGAGAGGGGGAAGGGAAGAGAGCAGTTGGCCAGACAGGCGGTCAGACAGGCGGTCAGACAGACAAAGACAGAGACCTTGACTACGACAATCAGAAATGTCTGTCCATCCATCTGTTCTTCACCATAAATGTACATTGACCTTTATAATTAACAAAGACTTACAGCACTGAGAGCATAAAATGTCATGGCGACAGTATTTACATCTCCATAACCTTAGTGGTCTTAATAATTGCAAGGAAAACACACGCTGATGTACAGTACGTGTCAGTGGGAAAATATGACTATTTGTGGTGACAGTGACAGAGTGCAATGGCAAGTCATTGTCACTGCTTTGGAAAAGCCATTAGGAAGAATGTGGTAAGACTGGCTTTTCCCCATCTCCAACAACCATGGTGTACTGCGAGTGGAAATTGAGTCTGAGGGTGTCCCATAAAACATTCCATTACTGCATCTTCAGCCAAACTAGGACGTAAATTTAGAGAAATGCTTATTTTTTTCCCATATCCAAACAAATCCCCAAGCCTCCGATATTAGATGGCTCACGAAGACGTGAAAAACCAAATATATTTACGATGGGAAAGTGTTCCCATTCCATTATGTACCGTGTGCCATATTTGAAGATCTTCGTGTTTTTTTCTTGTCTCAAAGTCATCCTCAATGACTTTCCCCTAGACTTGCAGGAGTTTGACTTTTCAACAAGGGCAGCAACCTCCTGCCTTTGAAAACAGATGGATTCTGAACAGAAAAAGAGAGAGAGTGGGCCCAGCTAAAAGGATATCATCCTCTATTAGCTTTACTGTTAAGGCAATCAGACCCAGAAGGCTTTGCTCACTGGCCTCCAAGAACATTTCCAATACAGTTAAACTGCTCTGCCCAAGGACAGGCCACCTGACAACCTGGCTTACACACACACACACACAAACACGCATACATGTGTCTTGCACACACACACACATGCGCATGTACATACACACACGTACGAATGCAGACGCTCGCACGCCCACACACAAGTTCTCTCTTTCTCCCCCTCAGCGCAGTGGAAAGTTACCCCCCAGTACAGATGTCCATCTAGTGGTGGGAAGGATGGACCAGATGCCATGCTGGTTCTCCTGCTCAATACCAGGGCATCAGTCTCTTTAAAACCAGCTTTAGCACTCCATGTCCCCCAGTCAGTATTTGCTTGAATGATTTGTGGGCTCCGGGGACAAGGGATGTGCCTTTTTGGAGTAAGCCAACAATCCAACTCCCCCCTCCTCCCTCCCTCCATCCCTCCCTCCTTCCATCGCGAATGCTTTGAGTCTCTTCCCTGCTGTCTTTGAACCGAGATCAGAGGGAAGTATTTTGGCACACATGATGCTGGTCGATCAGGTGCAGGGATAGTCTCCTTTTGAGTGGTCTGTTGTTGTAATAATGCGACCCTCCCCCACACACTTTCCCTCCCCTGCCTCCTCCTCCTCTCTAACCTCCTGTGTCTCCTTCTCCTCTTTCCCTTTTCAAAATCATTGCAGACCCTGGATTTGTTTCACCCTGCAACCACATAATTACTAGTTGTACAAAGAGAACAAAGTGAGGACAGTTAGGGTACACTGGTCCAGAGGGCCCATCCTTGGACGGACAGACGGACGGACAGATGGGGGGGTAATCAGTCATCTGCAATGACCCCAGATCAGCCTGGGAAAGTATGGGATGAGACGCTTTCAGAGGATTAAACAGCTAATTTAACCCCCCTGGCTGATCCCTCCCCAAGAAAGACATCAGACCTAACTACCCTTACTTACCAGGAAGTGGTAAAACAAACGACGATGGCTTGAGAGGGAGCTAAGAACAAACATTCATACATGCAGTAGATTTCATAGGCAGTAAAAAACAGGAAGAAAAAATGGAGCAGGGACCATCGGTTCGGCGGTTGACGGTTCAGATTCCTTTTGACTCAACAACACGAGGCAGGAGTTGAGTCGTCAGACTCCCTTAGGGCAGTTTAATGTGTCCTGGTTTCTAGAATCTAGCCAATGCGGTTGGTCCGTGTGTGCATGTGTGTGTGTGTGTGTGTGTGTGTGTGTGTGTGTGTGTGTGTGTGTGTGTGTGTGTGTGTGTGTGTGTGTGTGTGTGTGTGTGTGTGTGTGTGTGTGTGTGTGTGTGTGTGTGTGTGTGTGTGTGTGTGTGTGTGTGTGTGTGTGTGTGTGTGTGTGTGTGTGTGTGTGTGTGTGACCTACCAAACACAAATTATATTAAACCAAAAACCAGGTAGAGGGAGATTCGTGGAGATTCTGCTTAACTACAGCATTTACAACTGTCAAGACACCAAACCTGTTTATCTACAACTCAGGCTTTGATTGAGTAAATCAAAGAAGGAGATGTGAGCAGTCAACGGAGGGTATAGACAGAAACAGATGGTTTCAGCGGCCGCTGTGCAATTTTGTGTAAATTTTGCTTTAAAAACACAGGGTGTTTATTGTGAGCTATCATATAGCCCTGTCAAAGCCACAGCCAATTATTGCCATTAGGCTTCCATCCTGTCACTGCCTGTCCCTGTGTCCCTGCCGCCCTCTTCTCTCAGCCCTATAATCTGCCCTCACTTTTGCTCCATCAGGCCACCAGAAGCAGGCAAATTGTTAAATCTGTTCCCCCTCTTTGCTGCCTGTCTGAGGCAAAAGGCTGGGTGCTAAGTCACCGTCGGTGACTTTTTTGGTTTTCATTTTTCTCCATCCACCCCTGGCCCTTCAAACCCAGTGACAGGAGCGGGGAGACCTGAGTGATGTTTGCATTGTGTGCAATGAATTGAAAAGGAAATGGCCATTAAAGTATGGTGCTGCTGGTGTTTGGTGGTGATGGTGGAAAGAGGGGGATATGTGACCGTGTTACTGCACTGTTGGCTGTTTCCTGCTATGTTGCACAACCAACCCTTTATTGAGAGAGACATTCTGGTGGGGATCTGTGCGGTGTGTGTGCCAGGATGCATCACCACTGCTATGTGTGACAGACTGTGAACAGGAAGGCATTGTAAAGCACTGAGGCTACAGAGTATCATAGGAAACCACCTCCTAGTCTGTAGTTAACAGGTACTGCTTAGTTTAGGGAGGCTAAATAGCCTCCTTGCAGGAACTACAGTGGCTGCGTCGCTAATGGCTCCATATATAGTGAATAGGGTGCCACTCAGTGTCTGGGATGAATGTGAGCGAGGGCTGAATGTAAAGGGTGTAGGGAGGCAGAAAGGCCCACCCCAGTGCAGTACCTAGAGCCAGTGCAGTTGAGTGAAAAAGAACATTGGCACACCTCCCTGGGTGATGTCACCCTCTCCCACCCCACCCCCTTCTCACCCTCCCTGGACCAGGGCCCAAATCTCCCCATTCAAACCCACTGCCAGTCCCCGCCTTACTTCGCCTCGCCTCGCTACTCCAAAACAGAGGCTACCCCACCACCACTCTAACCACCACCACCACCACACACCCGGCCAACAATGCTCAACATCGAGGGCTTTAGGGACACGTCACTCATTTGTCCCCGTGTCACAACACACAGCAAAACACAGCAGCACTAAGGAAAAAACACAAATATACACCAAGGTCTGGTTGATCTACGCTCTGTTTAATATACACCAAGGTCTGGTTGATCCACGCTCTGTTTAATATACACCAAGGTCTGGTTGATCCACACTCTGTTTAATATACACCAAGGTCTGGTTGATCTACACTCTGTTTAATATACACCAAGGTCTGGTTGATCTACACTCTGTTTAATATACACCAAGGTCTGGTTGATCTACACTCTGTTTAATATACACCAAGGTCTGGTTGATCTACGCTCTGTTTAATATACACCAAGGTCTGGTTGATCCACGCTCTGTTTAATATACACCAAGGTCTGGTTGATCTACACTCTGTTTAATATACACCAAGGTCTGGTTGATCTACACTCTGTTTAATATACACCAAGGTCTGGTTGATCTACGCTCTGTTTAATATACACCAAGGTCTGGTTGATCTACGCTCTCTTTAATATACACCAAGGTCTGGTTGATCTACACTCTGTTTAATATAGACCAAGGTCTGGTTGATCTACACTCTGTTTAATATACACCAAGGTCTGGTTGATCCACACTCTTTTTAATATACACCAAGGTCTGGTTGATCCACACTCTGTTTAATATACACCAAGGTCTGGTTGATCCACGCTCTGTTTAATATACACCAAGGTCTGGTTGATCCACACTCTGTTTAATATACACCAAGGTCTGGTTGATCCACACTCTGTTTAATATACACCAAGGTCTGGTTGATCCACACTCTGTTTAATATACACCAAGGTCTGGTTGATCCACACTCTGTTTAATATACACCAATCTGTTGATGGGGCTGGCTGGGCTGCAACATATCTTAGGAAAAAGATGCTATTCAGAGCCTTAAATGGTTCTACAGCTGTTCCTATAGGAGGACCCTTTGAAGAACCCTTGTTGGTTCAAGGTAGAACCCTTTTGGGTTCCAGGAAGATTCTACCTGGAACCAAAAAGGGTTATCCAATTGGAACAGCCAAAGATCCCTTTTGGAACCCTTTTTTCTACGAGTGTAGTCTGGATTGATTGTGGGTGGGTTTGCAGTCAGAGCAACAAGGCTCTGAGTTTAGAGTCACAGTAAGTGGTTGTGTTGAGGAGCACACTCAGATGCAGCCCAGCCAGTCCCCCAGTGTTCCGTGCCTGTGTGGATCATTAGGACTATCACAGCCACTCAAGAGGGATTAGGTTACTTGAAAAGGTAGTAGGCCTATCCTCTCATTGTCAGCTCTGGATGGTGACCACTTAAGAGCTATCAGGGATGGACTTGTGGTCCTCGCTCTCTGTCTGCTGGTGGATGATGCCCAGGGGTTATTGTTGCTGTGGAATCCCACTGTGTGTGTGTGTGTGTGTGTGTGTGTGTGTGTGTGTGTGTGTGTGTGTGTGTGTGTGTGTGTGTGTGTGTGTGTGTGTGTGTGTGTGTGTGTGTGTGTGTGTGTGTGTGTGTGTGTGTGTGTGTGTGTGTGTGTGTGTGTGTGTGTGTGTGTGTGTGTGTGTGTGTGTGTGTGTGTGTGTGTGTGTGTGTGTGTGTGTGTAAAGAGGAGGGAGAGGATGATATCACCAGCCAGTAGTGTTAGTATCTTCGAGGGTATCATGCTGAACACTGAGCAAAGTTAGCAGTCCACAGCTATAACCCCAAGCAGTCCTAATCTCTCAGACACACACATCCCACATTTACACATGTGGTATATGCTCACACACTCAAACATACACAGACAAGAGAGAGGGAGTGAGGGTTCAATATTGGAAAGTGTTTTACATCAGCTCACACATTCATTGGAACAGTGAACCTGATAATACACACGTTTAATACCTGTCCACAAGAAGTTTAAATCATAAATTATCATGAAAAGGTTGTGTAAAAATATGAAGTATTTTAACTTCATAAGTATTGTATGTTCTTTAGAAATAGTTAGCAACCAAAGATCAATGAGCATTAAAAAAATAGTGTATAATAGAAAATCACAAAATAACAATAAGCCTTGTATAACCAACCTTAAATCTCCTGTTACACAGTTACTTTCCTACAATACCAAAGCTGTTCAAACAGGCAAACAGGAGGGTGGAAGAACAGGGTTTCCTTAAGTTGATATTTTTGCTGCTCCAATGAATACAAACTTTGTCACAGATGGTTCTTAAAAATAGCCAGGACAGGAATCCTACCCCCTCTTCTCTCTGTCTCTGTCTCTCTCCCTCTCTCTCTCTCTCTCTTTATCTCTCTCTTTCTTTCTCCCCCTTCCTCTCTCTCTCTGGGGGTTTGAACAGGTTTGAGGAGAGAAAAAATGCAGCAGCAGTCAATGGTTTGGAGAAGGAATTAACACAAAAGGCTCATTTCTGTGTGGCTCTTTTCAAGGCTCCTGGATAATGTCGAACCCCCGGTTTTGTGTGTGCATTTTCGGGGTCACGGAGGAGGGCACATTAAGCCAGCGCAGGCAAGCTGGACATTTTGCGGCAAACTCTGGTGGCAATTTCCACCTCCTTTCTTTCTTCTCCTGCCTTTCTTTGGCTTTAATACACCACCAGGGTCCAACAGGCCGTCTTGGGATGAAGCTTTAACGCACACCAGCCTTTACTGAGATGGTAGAGTACTTCACTGCAAGCTTAGCAGGCAGCTCTCCCTCCCTCTAACCAGCCCCCCCCCCCCCCCCCGCCAAGATGAAAGCTGCATCCACTTTAAAGTGGATTAGAGGAGCAAAACATTGAAACAATGGGAGGTGAAAAATCAAATTAGGCTCTTAAACATCAAAAAGGGTGCCTGGAATAGCTGAGCTTCCTCCTCACTAATCTGTTTACTTTTGGTGAACGATATATTCACCAGCAGCATCACAAACCCGTTCCCCTAGTTGAACCCTGGAATATAGTGAAGCACAGACAGACCGGCCCTTTCTGTTCAGCACAAATACATATATCTACATTTCTGTTTATCCATTGGTACATTTGGAGAGAGAGCAACCACTGGCTCTGGAACGTGCTCATCTCACTAAAGTTGGAGAGATATAGTTGGAGAGATAGTTGGAGAGTTAGATGGAGAGATAGTTGGAGAGATAGTTGGAGAGATAGATGGAGAGAAAGAAAGAACGACAGGAAGAGAAGAGGCTGTTCTGACCTTTACACAACAAATCAACCGGTTCAAGAAGAACTCTACTTCAGGCAATGCTGTTGTGCAATCTCTTTCTGCCTCTCCCCCTCTCCTCCATCTCCATGTCCTCTCTCTTTCTCTCTCTCTCTCTATCTCTCTCTCTCTCTCTCTCTCTCTCTCTCTCTCTCTCTCTCTCTCTCTCTCTCTCTCTCTCTCTCTCTCTCTCTCTCTCTCTCTCTCTCTCTCTCCCTCTTGCTTTCTTATCCTCCCCACACTCTCACTTTCTCACACACACACACTTCCTTTCATCCTCCCTCTCTCTCTCTCTCCCTCTCTCTCTCTCCCTCTCCCTCTCTCTCTCTCTCTCTCTCTCTCCCCCTCTCTCCCCCTTCATGTGGAGGGGGTAATATCCACTAAAGAATGCCCCTGCAGTGTTCCATGTTACATTGTTCACGCTCAGCCTCCAATTTGCTCTCCACATTCTGCAGCCACGTCTGAGACGTTACGCCGGCTTAAGAGACAAATCGCACACACAAAAAAGAGAGAGAGAGAGAAGAGAAAAGGCTAACCCTTCACAGCAATGCAATTACCGCCGTATTTGAAGCCGGCAGCCGCTGCTGCCTGGCTTTTGTGGTGGGGCTTCTGCTCTTCGCTGGTGCCCTGTACTTTAGCACCGCACCTAATAGCCATAGCAGCAGCAATTTTTACGGTACAAGACATTAACATGCTACACTCAACAATACCCACATTGAAAGGGACTTCAAAAAGGAGCAGAGGCTTCGCCTGCTTAAGTTGGCCACAACCTGCCAATGGGAAAGACAATGGGAAAGACACTTATTACACTTTAGGAGAGGAGATGGATAGAGAGACTGGACAGACATAAGATGAAATGTGATTCAACGACGTCAATGGTCAACTACCGTTTTGATTGTGGTCTGGTGACAATGCAGCTCCTATACCATCCAAGTGCATGAATCATTATATCCGCCCGAAAAAATGATTGCCTATGCCATAAAATGTGCAATGCCACAAACTGTCTTTATAATGTAATGCCACACCGAATGGTAGCTACATTTTACATGGTAGACTTAATGTAAAATTCACAAAGACCACCAAGAATCACAGCTGCTTTTCTATTAAAAGTGAGACTATGAATGTCATGGAAATGGTTCCTAAACCACACTGTGTGACAGGTGGGTCATTTTACAATTAGCCACATAATGGTGTTTATCATGGCAATATAACCTCACACACTAACGTTAAAATACAAATTATTATTCAACATTTACCATGGGGTTTCAAGTGTGTTTTGTACTTTAAAATACTAATTTCACAAATATATATGGCAATAGGTATTAGATATAATCAGTGGTGTAAAGTACTTAATTAAGCAAAAATACTTTAAAGTACTACTTAAGTCGTTTTTTGGAGTATCTGTACTTTACTTTACTATTTATATTTTGCCAACTTCTACTTTTACTTCACTACATTCCTAAAGAAAGTAATGTACTTTTTACTCCATACATTTTCCCTGACACCTAAATGTTCTCATTACATGTTGACAGGAAAATGGTCCAATTCACACACAAATCAAGACCCCCACTGCCTCTGATCTGGCGGACTCACTAAACACAAATGCTTTGTTTGTAAATGATGTCTGTTGGACTGTGCCCCTGGCTATCTGTCACTAAAACATCAAATGGTTCCACTGGTTTGCTTAATTTAAGGAATTTGAAATGGTTTATACTTTTACTTTTGATACTTAAGTACATTTCAGCAATTCTATTTACTCTGGATACTTAAGTATATTTAAAACCAAATATTCTTAGACTTTAACTAAAGTAATATTTTATTATTGGGGCGGCAGGTAGCCTAGTAGTTAGAGCGTCGGACCAGTAGCCGAGCTGTAAAAAAAAACCTGTCTTTCTGCCTCTGAACAGGGCAGCCAACACACTGTTCCTAGGCCGTCATTGAAAATAAGCATTTGTTCTTAACTGAATTGTCTAGTTAAATAAAGGTTCAATTAAAAAATGGACTTTTATTTGAGTCATTTTCTATTAAGGTATCCTTACTTTTAAAATGGACTTTCACCACTGGATCTAATCTGCAAAACAATTCAATCGTATGTCACTGTCTAGGCCCACATGTCTCTATTTCTCAAGTGTGGGCCATTCCTCTCCTTGCCCAATTGTATTTATGTCTCACCATATCCGATGGTTACGCGTATTTCAGGTTATAGTCATGAATAATTTGATGGTAGGCTATTCATTCTCCAGAAAACGTGAAACAACTCTGAAGAAATAACATGACAAGATAATAGTGCAACGATGATTCATGAGATGTCCAGAAAGTGTATAACAAACAAAATATTTGTTCGTTTTTTCTCGTTGACTTCATACGTTACATTCGTCATAAAACCAAGTCTCTACTGTCTGAACTACATGGTCAGTGGCACTTAATGCGCTGCTCCGTTTAGAAATAGAGATATTCTCCGCTCCTCTCCTCTCACCTACTCCCTCCCTCTCTCTCTCTCCTTTACTCTCTCTCCTCTCCTCTCCCCTCTCCTCTCCCTCTCTCTCTCTCTCTCTCTCTCTCTCTCTCCTTTACTCTCCTCTCCTCTCTCTCTCTCTCTCTCTCTCTCTCTCTCTCTCTCTCTCTCTCTCTCTCTCTCTCTCTCTCTCTCTCTCTCTCTCTTTCTCTCAAACAGCCATGTGCGCATGCAACCGCGAGAAGCGTAGCACAGGAGGCGCGAGGTGAATAGCGAGGCAGAGGAGCAGAAGGGGATGCTTTATACAAAGCCGTTAGAAGAGAAAGTTAGACACAAAGAAACAACGAGCAGCAAAATGCAGACAGCGAGGAGGGAAAAACCGGCGCACTCTCACACAAAACAAGACAGCGACCATTGAAAAGACCATCTGTGATTTGAAATGGATGAGTGTTTTGTGTGTCCTACATTTCGCTTCACTAAACGGGAGGAGCAGTGAATGGGTTGCAACCAATCAGTAACTTAAAAAGACCATAAACAAATAAATGTGAGAATAGACCCCTTTAGCAGCCCCCCAACACAGGACAAATTACCCAGGGCGAGTTGGCAGGACACAGCTATTTCCAAAAACAAAACCTCTGAAATCTGGAATTAACCTCTTAGCTAGATCATTTGAATAAACGCACGTCTTCCAACTGGCAGCCGTAGGTTAAGGAGCGGGGAAAACCACAACCGTAGGCTGAGTGTGTGAAAATGTCACGGATGTTTAATTATGTTAAATGACTGGAGATCATTTACACGAATCATTTTAAATGACCGTTATTGATCGGCTATTGATCTAATAGACTATGCGTTTATTGTACGTAAGCCTACTTACTATTAGCCTACCACACAATAGCCTAATAATAATAAGCTAATCATAATAACATTTTTTTAAAGATAATTACCCTAATATATAGACATTTTCCTAAAATGTTAATGAATAAAACATGTCCCAATCTTGTTACTCTTCTCCTCTGTGTTCTCTGTCGTGGATTTGTGTCAGTCAGTTGTCTTGTGAGCTCAGTGTTCTCACTCGGAATGCAGCAATTCATTTACATCCGATCTTCGTCAATTAATCAGAGAGCTTTCTGCATTCATATACAGCAATTAGCATTCAATAAATATGCATTATTTAGATTTTTTTCCCCCAGTTGCTGGTATTCTATTTTCAACGTGCTTCGATTTTAACACGAATTTGGATTAAGTGTCATTTAAATGAGCGTCAATGGGGTAGGGCCTACCTTTATTCGGCCGCTGTGTTCAAGAAGCATACAAAATAGGACCCTAAAAATGCATCTGAAAAAAAAAAACGAATTATGTATTTTAATAGTATTATTATTATCATCGTACTATTATCCTAATATTCACCTGTTATTGTTAGGCTATCATGCATAACGTAACATGATGATGATGATAGTTGAGATTGCAATCATTTTCATAATTTCATATTCATCTATGAACATGTACACTGTAATACTCCCAATAATCAAATAAAGGCCAAGGAGTCGATCTGTG
Organism: Oncorhynchus gorbuscha; assembly: GCF_021184085.1. NCBI lineage: Eukaryota > Metazoa > Chordata > Actinopteri > Salmoniformes > Salmonidae > Oncorhynchus > Oncorhynchus gorbuscha. Next base: position 55,378,947 of record NC_060180.1, on the reverse strand, counting down.
TCGTCAGGATGTTTAAAATGATAGACTTTCTAAATGACATCATTCATTGAGCGCATTGACATGAAGCCATTTAGAGACAATGAATTACCTCGGCGCCCATAAAGCTAACTAATGTGAAATATCTCATATTTTAATCAACTTGAGAAAAGTATTGCTATTCTCCAAATTTGGACCTGAGCCGGAAACATTCATGGCAGTTTAATTCAATAAACTGGTGGAACATATTTGATTTGTTCCCATTAAAAAAAGTACATTATGGTTTATTTCCACAAAGTATCATGGAAGGTTAACGACTCCAAGAGAAGCCTATGGCTTTTAATTGTGGACCGACAGTGTTTTATTGTGTTAAAACAAAATTCTTTAAACCAATTTTCTGATAACAGGTTCTGGTGACCAGCATTAAATCACAAGGGACTCTAGGAGCATAGTGCTCTTTCATATAGAGGACGAAATAATAATTTACCTTTAAATGAGAGAAAGTAAAGTAGGCCCTATGTTATAATGTGGCTCCAATATATTCTTATAGTACTTGATAGCAGGACTTACTCTTAAAGTCATTAATTACTAAAAGCTATTCAATTAATTCTACTTGGCCCAACAAATCTCCAATTTGCTGTACTGATACATGCAAGGAGATAATACATTGAGTATTTATAGTTTGTGGAGGACTGCAAAGTGTTGTAGAATTATACCAGAATGGTCATCAATTGTACATAATATATATATATATAACCCCTGCATATATTACAGTGCACTTATCCAAATATATTCCTATCCAAAAAACATTCAGTAAAATGTAAACTTTTAATTGTAAAGAAGCTATTTCAAGAACAAAATTAACTTTCAGGGTTGACATTCTCACAAGCACACATCAAATGTGATACTAATCAAATGTATATCTAACTATAATTTATGGCATATTCATTTTTCCTCCTTTCTGATGCCACTTGGAGTTATAGTACTTTGGCTTTTAATTTACTGGTCTAAATCAGTTCCTGGGACATGAGGAAGTTGCCTTATGAAGTGAGTTAAGTAACAACCCAAGGAGGCTTATTGACCAATAGAGTTTGCTGAGCACTAAATTCTCAGGCAGAACAAAGAAGTGAATGGATGAGAAAGGAAAGGAGGGAGGTGGTGTGGTCCTGGGATCTGACTTGGGACTGTGTGACCCAAGTGGGGGTGGCTGGTGCTGCGGCTGGGGGTCTGCCCTGGGTCTGCTAGTTTCTCGATCTCCCTGGGGTCTGGTCCCACCATACTCAGACACAAAAATGACAGGACCCCCCACCTCAGCAGCTCAACTCTCCAATGAACTACTCACTCACTCTCTTTACCCTGTACTCTCTCTAGAAGTCTCTTTCACGAGTACACACACGCAAATGCGCACGCACCGGAGCCGTAGTGCTCTATATGAGGAGGGTGTTGCATCCCGCTCCCCTCCGTGTCAGCCAGATGTTTCTACTGACATTTTGCTGTGCATCTGAATTGGGGAGGACGGCTCATAATAATGGCTGGAGTGGAATTTGTAGAATGGTATCAAATACATCAAATATATGGTTTTCATGTGTTTGATTCCATTCCGTTGACTCCATTCCAGCCATTATTATGAGCCGTCCTCCCCTCAGCAGCCTCCACCGCAAACAAATCAAATCAAATGTTATTAGTCACATGCTCTGAATACCACAGACCTTACAGTGAAATGCTTACTTACCAGCCCCTAACCAACAGCGCAGTTGAAAAAAAAATACAGATAGGAATAAGAGATAAAAGTAACAAGTAATAAAAAGAGCAGCTGTAAAACAACAAAATACACAGGCGGGTGTCAGAGTCAACACATGCAAATGGTGCGTTAGGTATAGAATATGAGGAATCACATGCAAGGAATACAACAGGTAGACCTTACCGTGAAATGCTTACTTACAAGCACTTAACCAACAATGAGGTGCAAGAAATAGAGTTAAGAAGAAAAAAAGTAACACAAGAAAATGACATTACAATAACGAGTCTATATACAGGGGGTACCGGTACCGAGTCAATGTGATGTGCGGGGGTACAGGTTAGTCAAGGTCATTAGTAAAGTGACTATGCATAGATAATAGACAGCGAGTAGCAGCAGTGTAAAATCAAAGGTGTGTGTGTGTGTGGGGGGGGGGGTCAATTTAAATAGTCAGGGTGGCAATTTGATTCATTGTTCAGCAGTCTAATGGCTTGGGGGTGGAAGCTGTAAAAGAGCATTTTGGTCCTAGACTTGGCGCTCTGGTACCGCTTCCCGTGCGGTAGCAGAGAGAACAGTCAATGACTTGGGTGACTGGAGTCTTTGACAATGTTTTGAGCCTTCCTCTGACACCACCGAGTATATATAGGTCCTGGATGTCAGGAGTCTTGAGGAGGAGACTAACAGATGCAATTAATAGGGAGAAGTCACCCTCATGTCAATGATCCTATCTCTCTGTAGGGTAGTGCTATGAACGGTTGGGCTATAATTATGCACAGCAAACGTCATTAGAAACATCTGGCTTGCACAGAGGGGACCAGGATGCAACACAGCAGTCTGTGTCCCAAATGGCACCCTGCTCCCCATATAGTGGACTACGACTCTGGTCCAAAGTAGTGCGCTACGTAGGGAATACAGAGCCATTTGGGAGACAGACTACAAGGCCTAATGGATGGGAGGGAATGCAGGAGATTTTTAACAGCAGTTCCACAGACAGTAGCCATTAACAGATTAAAGCAGCCTTTGGCCTGATCAGTAAGTCACGCATACAAACTACGTCCAACTACTATTAAACTGCTGCCTGTACATACCGGACAATACCATGCAGACAATGGTTCTGAGCATCCTAGACATCTAATGTACAGTATTTTAAAGTGAGCCTATGAAAGAGGCCAGAGAGTTAGAGGGGAATGGATGGGTGAGATAGTGGGTGAGGATGAAGGAGGGTTTGGGCAGGGCTGGAGCCTACCTTGCATGACTACATAGTGTCACATGCCCCCCCATTCTCACCCCTCTGATTGGCCAGGACATTGGAACACAGGACAGGGACGGGTGCATGTGGGGGGGTTGTTCCACCCTGGTTGTTGGCAGGGGTTTCCGATTTCACGGCAGGCTGGGTGGTGCCATTGAGCAGTCATCATGCTCCCTTTCAGCCTTTCAGACAACATTAACCCCCCCCCCCCTACTCACCCATAGCCACCCACCCACCAGCTCCCTCCACCAGTTGACGACTCTGCTCTCCCATTTTAACCATCTTATACCCCCGCCCTTGACAGTCCCTCCTCAGCTGGCCTAAACAAGTGCACCTCTCACCCTGCACTTTCTAGCCTCTTCAGACCATCTCAGCTCACTCTTTACACAAGATTCCTAGCTTTTCACTTCCCAATGTCTCACACACGTTCACAATGTGAGCCTAAATAGTGCACTTTTACAATGTATCGTGGGTCCTTCTGTAGGTGACCACGGACGCCAATAAGTTAAACACGACCAGGAACCAATTGGATGTATTTTCTGTCAGTCTTTAGCGACATTACACTGATATTATTAAGTAAGAAACAGTTGAGTGTTCTGGGTACCACAGGCTGAGAGTGGATGAAAATGGAATTTAGAGTCCAACGCACAGCGAGAGTATGGATGGAACAGGAGCAGAAAGAAGGGAAACAGTGGACATAAGCTCTCTCTCTCTCCCTCTCTTTCTCTCCCTCTCTTTCTCTCCCTCTCTCTCTCTCTCTCTCTCTCTCTCTCTCTCTCTCTCTCTCTCTCTCTCTCTCTCTCTCTCTCTCTCTCTCTCTCTCTCTCTCTCTCTATCTCCCTCTCTCTCTCCCTCTCTCCCTCTCTTTCTCTCCCTCTCTTTCTCTCCCTCTCTTTCTCTCTCTCTCTCGCTCTCTTTCTCTCCCTCTCTTTCTCTCCCCCCTCTCTCTCTCCCTCTCTTTCTCTCCCTCTCTTTCTCTCCCTCTCTCTCTCTCTCTTCCTCTCTCTGTCTGTCTCTCTCTCTCTCTTTCCCTTTCTCTCTCTCTCTTCCTCTCTCTGTCTGTCTCTCTCTCTTTCCCTTTCTCTCTCTCTGTCTCTCTGTCTCTCTCTCTTCCTCTCTCTGTCTCTCTCTTTCCCTTTCCCCCTCTCTCTCTCTATCTTCCTCTCTCTGTCTCTCTTTCCCTTTCTCTATCTCTATCCCTCTCTCCCTCTCTCCCTCTCTCTCTGTCTTCCTCTCTCGGTCTCCCTCTCTCTGTCCTCTCTCTCTCTCTCCCTCTCTCTCTCTCTCTCTCTCTCTCTCTCTCTCTCTCTCTCTCTCTCTCTCTCTCTCTCTCTCTCTCTCTCTCTCTCTCTCTCTCTCTCTCTCTCCCTCTCTCTCTCTCTCTCCCTCTTTCACTGTCTCTCCCTCTCGCGCTCTCTCTCTCGCTCTCTCTCTCTCTTTCTTTCTTTTCAAATCCCACCCTGAGAAAAGCTGTTTTTTGTTTGCATGTAAAGTTCCCCTCCTCTAAAAGCTTTTTCTCCTTTAACAAACTCCCCTCTCTTCTGGGTGTCTTGGAGCGGTCTAATTAACATGCAGCCGGGTGACTTTTCCCCTCTTGTGTTTCCCTCTCTCTCTAAAGAGAACTTAATAAAATGTGAGTCTGCAGGCCATCACAAAGGGACAGCACGTCACTGCTGCTTCATTTCCATTAGAGAGGCCCGAGCTTTCACACAAAATGTCTGGACCAGGAGTTCATTCTCGCCAATCTGCCAGAGTACAGGTCGGGAGGACGGCAGGAAGACTGAGGAGGGAGCGAGGAAGGGAAGAGGGAGGGGGGGTGTGTGTTCTGATGGAGATCGAGACAAGCACACAAACATACACACATCCAGTAAGGTTGTAAAGAAAACACGTTGGTGGTGAACCCAGCCTGGAGGAACTCTGCAATACCTCTGACAGTTAACAGGCAGTTCAGTGGATGCCTCTCGGCCAGCTCTCGCTATCAGAGGGGTCCATATTTTGACTAATGTTATTTTAGGGTCAATTCCAGCCGAGCCCACCCTGTCAAAGCCTGGGGAAAAAGTGAACAGAAGAAGAATAATGTTTATTCTATTCATCCCCATCATCACCTGATTAGAAATTCCACTTGTAAAAAAAAACATTTGCAAATATGAGTTTCATTACACGATGGCTAATGGGTTTTGTATTAATGAAACACTTGTGGAGATGAGAAATTAATCAAAGATGGAAAAATTGAATGAAGATATTAAAAGTTAAGGAGGATAAGTAAATAAGCTCCCAGATGATTTGACTAAGATAAACTCTGCAGATGCCATCTGATACCAATAACATCAACACACAATCGGCACACAAGTGTGCTGTGTATTTCGAAAGCAGCAAAGAACAAACCTTCTGCAGCACCAAATCCACAAATTCACTGACCCTGACCCATGCTAATAAACGTTGCTTTGGTTTAGTTAAAGGTTCCCAGAGAAAGAAAAATGACCCTGGCATGTTCCCCTTAGCACCACCTCATCCCCTGCCCCTCTCCTCTCCTGCTCCCTCCACTGCCGTCTCTCTCTCTCTCTCTCTCTCTCTCTCTCTCTCTCTCTCTCTCTCTCTCTCTCTCTCTCTCTCTCTCTCTCTCTCTCTCTCTCTCATCCTCTCCCTCCTGGGTCCCTGATGCCTGTCCTCCTCTCCTCCTCTCCTCAACATCCCAACTAAATTATTCAGGACCAGTGCTGCAGTATGCTTGATTAAGTTTTAATTTCAGCAAATTACCAGTCGGCAGGAGGTCACACCACTGAATCTTATGGCCACTGAGTTATTTATCAGTGTTGAAGAAGACGTGGCGGCAGGCGTTGTTACCTCCCAGCTCCAGTCCCACGTACTAATCTACTGTATGTGGTGATGGACTTCATTGTGCAAACAGTCAATAGGCCCATTAAGAAGAGGAAGAACTCTCCTGAGTGGCGCAGCGGTCTAAGGCACTGCATCGCGGTGCCAGAGGCCTCACTTCAGATCCGTGTTCGATCCCGGGCTGTGTCGCAGCTGGCCGTGACCAGGAGACCCATGAGGCGGCACGCAATTGGCCCAGCGTCGACCAGGGTTCGGGGAGGGTTTAGCCGGCCGGGATGTCCTTGTCCCATCGCGCTCTAACGACTCCTGTGGCGGTCCGGGCGCATTCACGCTCACACAGTCGCCATCTGGACGGTGTTTCCTCTGACACAGTGGTGCGGCTGGCTTCCAGGTTAAGCTGGCATTGTGTCAAGAAGCAGTGCGGCTTGGCAGGGTCGTGTTTCGGAGGACGCATGGCTCTCGACCTTCACCTCTCCCGAGTCCGTACGGGAGTTGCAGCGATGGGACATGACTGTAACTACCAATTGGGAAGAAAAAGGGGGTCAAAAATGTTAAAATATAAGAAGAGGAAGAACAGACATTTACTCAGGTGCCTGTTGGATTGTCTCAGTCAGGAAGGATGGAAGTATACTGCCAGCTTGGTCCTGTCTGGCTATGGCATCTAGTGCTGCCTGTCGGGCGCCCACTGTCAACCCTCATGCTGTCCAGCCCCATCATCACTATCATCAGGGGTGAATGGGCATTGCTTGGGAGGACGTAAGTGGTAGTTAGGGAAATCATGGTGCTTATCAGGAGAGGCCCTTCGGTGGGCCACAGCTCTAACCACTAGACCACTGTTCTAAACTGCAGGAGGCCTATATACATGCCTGTTAGAGAGAAGCACGCCAGACAGAGGAATGACAAGTGACCAGCAGGGGTGAGGAGGCCAGGCCCGGGGCTGTGTGTGTTATTGTGTTTGTATGGAGGATAACGTAGAGGTCTCCTATGCCTACTCTATCATGGAGCACCTTACTCTCTTAATATCTTCAGCAGACAGACCCAGAGTAGACCCAGGCTAGAGTAGCCCCTCTGGAAATTACATTGTGGTCTCATTAGCATCTAATAGTGTTGCATGGCTTTGATTTACAGCGGTAGCAGGCGAGGAGCTTAGAACAAGACATCTAAACAACGACTCTCTCTACCACAGAACAGGGCAGCCGGCCAGTGTCCCACCACCTCAAGATCAGATTGGCCCTCCTCAATAATCAGCCAAGCAACTACAGGTAGTAATTTAGCACTCTGGGTAATTAGGACCAAATGACTGCTGTGTGTGATTGACTGTTGATTGGTGTGACTTTTTGTGATGAAAGGCATCAGTCATCGCCCGGGCCTTATTTTCTAGAATCTAGCCAATGTGATGAACGCTAGAGTGTGTGTGTTTGAGTGTATGTGTGAGTGCATGTGTGTGTGTGTACGTGCTTGTGTGTGTACATGCTTGTGTGTGTGTGTGTGTTTGTGTGTGTGTGTGTGTACATGCTTGTGTGTGTGTGTGTTTGTGTGTGTGTGTACATGCTTGTGTGTGTGTGTTTGTGTGTGTGTGTGTATACGTGCTTGTGTGCATGTGTGGGTGTCTACATGCTTGTGTGTGTGTGTTTGTGTGTGTGTGTGTGTGTATATGTGCTTGTGTGCGTGCACGTGCATGCTAGGGCAGAGAAGGAAGGTAAGCTAACGGGGCCTGTATTGGATTGATGACTAGTCTCCCAGGGTGATTGTCCAACATGGCTTCCCTGTTGCGCTGACAATAGAGCTGGATTAACGGGCCCTGTCAGTTTCCCCGGCGCTACACATCTTTTTGTCCTCGTTAAAAGCTCCCCTAATTAGCGCAGGGGGGGCTTTCCCCTATCTGCTATCGCTCAGGCCCCTCCACGGGGTCAGCGCTGGAGAAAAGGAGACATTATTTTAGCAGCGGCTCACAAAGAGCCCTCTCACGGCTCCCAGGCAGTATCAACTCCCATTGCTCTGCCTGCTAACAGAACAGTGAGACCGTAGATCTTATTCATGGCCTCGTGTAGCCTTATCTCGTCCCGCACTTTAATGAGGCATAATAAGGGGAACAGTTTGTAGCAACACGCCGCTCCTCTTTTATTTGCCAAACCATATCTCTCCTCTCCCTCGCTCCTTTCCTCCGCTCGTGCTCCTTCTTTCTCATGCCTCAGTCGTGCTTTATCTCCCTCTCACCCGGGCTCCCTAGTCGCTCTGCAAATGAATCATATCTCTCTCCCTACATATGCTAAAACCCATGTAATTACAGGACGTCTTAAATAAAAAAAGTCCTAAAGCTGTCGTTTGAATTACACCAAAACAAGGCAGGCGGCCTAGTAACGAAGCTGTCATCGTTACAATGAATTTATTACACAAGCTGAGTGCCGAATAGAGAGAGAGTGGGATAATGAGAGAGAGAGGGAGGGGGGCTGTGAATGTATCTGGTTCGTACAGTATGGGGAGCTCAGTTTCTCTACATACAACCTATACAGGGCTGTTGGTGGAGCCAACAAGGGCTTAGTAACAGCAATACAAGGTGACTTGGGACAGATAGTGTCACATGCCCCCTGCTTACCCGAGGGCCTTTGGGGCCATGTCACGACATTCCTCACAGTGCAGCCTGTCTAACATTTTGTAAAACAATTTCCCCTCTGCGATACAAAGACTCCTATTCAAACCTAAAATATGATATATCTTTTTCATTCAGAAGGTTTTGAATCCTCTCGTGACTTATAATAAAACTAGTGTAAATATTGTTTCTCCCTCGTTTTATGTCTCTTCCCAGCCAACCAAAATTGATTCTGTGAAAGTTCCCAGAACATTGGTTAAATGTTCTCATAACACAAAAACGGTCCAGTCGTGCTGATGAGTGTGGGAATGTTTGTATAAAATATTCACCTGATGTTCCAAGAACGTTCAAAGAACACATTTAATCTGTTCGTTAAAGGTTCTCAGAATGTTAGGTTGTAGGAACAGTCTGGTGCAAACATTGAGGGGACAAAAGACATGTTCCCAAAACACAAACACGGTCCAGTTGTGTGGATGATTCTACAATGTTTATTTTATGGTGCAAAGAATATTTACCGGATGTTACCAGAATGTTTACTTATGTTGTGGAACATTGTGGGAATATGACAACATCCCAGACAACTCCCATAACTTAATGAACTTAGACCAAGTGTTCTGTCAACATTCATACAACATTGAAGGAATGTCCTGTGCAACCATCTTAGACATTGTATGAATGTCATCAATCTCTTTTGTGTTTCACAAACCAAATCTCTTGTAATGTACCCACACTGTTCCCAAAACCTAATGGGATGTTCTGGGAACCTTTAAAGAACTCAGAAAGGCTGTTCTGTCAACATTCTTGCAACATCAAAGGAATGTTTTGTGCACCCTGATACAAACATTATTGGAATGTCAGCACACCTGGACGGTTTTAGTGTTTCGGGAACTTATCTCTTGTCATATCCACACAATGTTCCCACGAAAATAAAGAGATGATTTAGGAACTTTTAAAGAACATACAAAGGTGTTCTGGGAATGTTCTTGCAACATCAGGTGAATGTTTTACGCAACCTAATAGAAACATTGCAATAATCAGCACAACTGGACATATCTCTATGTTCCCACCAGACTGTTCCCACAACCTAATAAAACATTCTGGGAAACTTTAAAGAGCAGACAAAATGTGTTCCAGGAATATTCTTGTAACATCAGGTGGATGTTTGCTGCACCCCTTTAATAAACATTGTAGAATCATTCGCACAACTGGACCGTTTGTGTGTTGTGGGAACATATCTTTTGTGATGTCCCCACAATGTACCCTAAGTAGAACTGAATAGGAATCTTAGATAATGTTCTGGGAATGTTCCAGGTTTGCTGGGTTGTCTATTTTCTACCCTGTACAAACGAAGGCCTCATACTGTATATCATTAACTCATCCTTGAAGCTAGACTATCACAAGACGTGTTCTACAAATGAATGTCCCGTATCATGTATCTCTCCCCTGTGGATTCTATCAAATAAATAGGTTTGCTACCGTTGTTGTAGTTCTGTTTTGCTAGACCATTATACAAATGCTCAGTCTGGCCTCTTGTGGACATTCTCCATTCACATGGCCTATTCCAACTTGTTTTGACTGGATTTTGTTTTTGATATCAGAGAATTCTATACAAGGACAACTCAGGCTGTGTCTGTATGGTGTCAGCTCCCTGCTCCCCAGGCCAGGACAGCAGCAGCATCAGTGTGGCATCCTCCCTCCATCCTGCTGATACCAGTCTAATTCATCACCCAGCTCCCTGATTGATCTACCTCTTATGGGCCAGGGCGCCGCTGCTGATTTTCCACTAACCGAGCAGGGCCTCAGCTGAATAAAGAATAGCAGTTGTGTGGCTGGCAGCGAAAGTGGAGGGGACATTTTTTTAAACGCATTAATTGCCGGGATTGAGGTGAATGCTGCAGACAGACATCTGAGGTTGTGGAGCCGACGAGGGCTTGGTGGACGCACACAGCCTGTTTACTGTATGCACCTCAGAGTATGGGCCGTCCCATCTCTCTCTCACTCTCTCTCTCTCTCTCTCTCTCTCTCTCTCTCTCTCTCTCTCTCTCTCTCTCTCTCTCTCTCTCTCTCTCTCTCTCTCTCACACACACACACACACACACACACACACACACACACACACACACACACACACACACACACACACACACACACACACACACACACACACACACACACACACACACACACACACACACACACACACACACACACACACACACACACACACACACACACACACACACACACACACACACCGATCTTCCTGTGTTGCATCTCAATGTCCCAGGAGTTCTGCCCAAGTGCTCCACAGCCTTCCCTATTGCATCAGCCAACACACAGCCCTCCGACGCCCACAATCCATTTCTCACTACACTAAACTCCACAGAGGGAACCAGAGGCAATTCATCATTACACTTCCTAACTAGTATTCATCTAAATTCATATGACTAATGGGTAGCAATGCAAGCTTTAATTTAGGTAATTAGAAGAAGTAAGATTGCAAACTAATTCTAATCCTAATTCAGTGTTCAATTGTTGAGAGAAGAGTTGGATTAGTGACAAGTTTACAGCTCTCCGATTGCTTTGCTTTCAGTGTTTTCCGATGTTCTCTTGCTGAGAGCTGCCCCTTGGGAGGACAAGAGGAGACGTGAGGAGCGAGGAGAGGAGACTGTTTAGGAAGTCTGTGGTTATGCTCAGTGAAATTAGTGGGGAAACAACTCCTATTCCTCCCTCCATTTCTCCAGCCTGCTGCAGGTTGGTGGGTATGCCTGCATGTCTACAGAGAGCGCTGCACAGCCCGGTAGCCACAAGGCTCTCCACAGGACAATGACATTCGTTTTTCCTTCAACTATGGAGCGCATTGCATGAAATCAAGTGGTTTCCTCAACATCTGAGAAGTAAAAATGAAAAGACAACTCGAACTCTCCCTCTTTACAGGCAGCCGAGAAGAGAATCTAAAAGAAACAAGCTCTTAAAGCTGATCTATACACAACACCTACCTACTGAACAGGAAGTCACAATATGATAAGGAATGTGGAGATAAAACAAAAAGCCGTTGCCTCCCTCCCATTCCAGAGCCCTTGGTAGAAAACAACTTGAATCTTAAAGGAATTGGCCAGTTAAAAGGGCATGCTATTAATTACCAGCCACAAACACAGCAGACTACAAATGGAGCCCACCAGGACCCCCGTATCTGACTCAATGACCATTGACTGAGACAGGAGTCTAGAAAAGGAGAAGAGGAGGAGGAGGGGGCAGAGAGGGGGTGAGAGGGGGGTGAGGATGAGAGAGTGTGTGGTCCCGGACAAGCGGGCTCCTGGGGTGTTCCGCTGCAGTGAGAACAGAGGAGGGGAAGTGAGAGGAAGGAGACAAGGTGGCGAATAAGAAGGCAAGGTGACAAGGCATCAGGGAAAGTGCAATGAATTATTTATAAGGCCACTGATGGACAGGCTGAATACGAAAGAGAAAGGGAGGGAGAGAGAGAGAGATAGAGAAAGGGAAAAAAGAGGGGGCAGGAGAGCTGGGCTGCTGGTCGGCCTAGCTATGAGGAGGGGAGGACAGTGGAGGCCGAGGCAGGTTTTCATGTGGCAGACACACTTACTGCCTGCTGCTCCGGCCGTGATCCTACCTTCGACCTAGCCATGGACCAGTCCAGAGAAGGAGGTGGTGTGGAGGGAAGGGGTGGGGGTATTGGCTGGGGGCTTTCATCGTAACCAACCATCTCCCCCCTGAGACAAGAACACCACACATTGCCATCTGTGATCAGAGAGAGGGGAGAGGAGGAGGAGGGGGACGCGATCAGCTCCTCTAACCCTGTGTGTGCATGAGCATAATCCCCCTTTAAACCCACTGCATGACCATCCTTAAAGGTGCACACTGGGACAATGCACCATGCCTATGTATCATCACTATTCACTAACTCTCTCTAACATGCTAACATATATTATTCTAGGGTCCAGTGAATAATGGCATGCTGGGGGGCCGGTATCCACTCTCTCTGTGGGTTGACTTTAAAGTTATTCGTCATATAATTAAATAGAACATAGAGAACACATTCTAGACATTCTATGTTTATGACAGGTTTACACTATACATACAAAAGTATGTGGACACCCTTTCAAATGAGTGGATTCGGCTATTTCAGCCACACCCGTTGCTGACAGGTGTATAAAATCGAGCACACAGCCATGCAATCTCCATAGTCAAACATTGGCAGTAGAATAACCTTACTGAAGAGCTCAGTGGCTTTCAATAGGATGCCACCTTTCCAACAAGTCAGTTTGTCAAATTTCTGCCCTGCTAGAGTTGCCCCGGTCAACTGTAAGTGCTGCTATTGTGAAGTGGAAACATCTAGGAGCAACAACGGCTCAGCCACGAAGTGGTAGGCCACACAAGCACACCGGGACCGCTGAGTGCTGTAGCGTGTAAAAATTGTCTATCCTCGGTTGCAACACTCATTACTGAGTTCCAAACTGCCTCTGGAAGCAACATCAGCACAAGAACTGTAGGTCGGGAGCTTCATGAAATGGGTTTCCACGGCTGAGCAGCCGCACACTAAGTTCACCTTGCACAATGCCAAGAGTCAACTAGAGTGATGTAAAGCTCGCCGCCATTCGATTCATGAGCAGTGAAAACACATTCTCTGGAGTGATGAATCACGCTTCACCATCTGGCTGTCCAATGGACGAATCTGGGTTTGGCGGATGCCAGGAGAATGCTAATGCATAATGGCAACTGTAAAGTTTGGTGGAGGGGGAATAATGGTCTGGGGCTGTTTTTCATGGTACAGGCTAGGCCCCTTTGTTCCAGTGAAGGGAAATCTTAATTATACAGCATACAATGACATTTTAGACGATTCTGTGCTTCCAACTTCGTGGCAACAGTTTGGAAAATACCCTATTCCTTTCCACACAGAATTTTTTTTCTTTTCGAGATCAGTGTGGAAGATCTTGACTGGCCTGCACAGAGCCCTGACCTCAACCACATCGAACACCATTGGGGTGAATTGGAACGCCGTCTGCGAGCCAGGCCTACTCGCTCAACATCAGTGCCCAACCTCATTAATGCGCTTGTGGCTGAATGGAAGCAAGTCCCCACAGCAACGTTCCAACATCTAGTGGAAAGCCTTCCCAGAAGAGTGGAGGATGTTGTAGCAGCAAAAGGGGGACCAACTCCATATCAATGCCCATGCTTTTGGAATGAGATGTTCAACGAGCCGGTGTCCACATACTTTTGGTCATGTGGTGTATATATCTATGAGATCCATGGTCCAGCTCCATGCTTAGCCTATACATCCAGGTAAGCAGCTGTGTAGCCAGGCCAGACCAGTTAGGGAGCCATGGAATGGATGATGAATATTTAACCCTTGTTGAGTGGCCTTGGTTAATTTGTCAGGCAGTGGTTAAATGCCACCATTAGCATTCTGTGGGGTTATTGACAGCCTGGAGGGCTCTGCCGGCTGGATGATGGATGCCTGCTGCAGGACACCCAAAACGAGATAGCCAGACCATATCGCTGGTCGTATCGATGGAATATTATTAAGGCCGTGATGACAGGTCTGACGGAGGGAGGGAGGGGCCTGAATGCTACAAGCATTAGCAACACACACACACAAATATACACAAACACTCGACTGTAAAATATACACACACACTCGACTGCAAAACACACACACCAGTGTCCACACTCAAACTAGTCCACTAGTATCTCAATTCACACCTTTAAACCTATTTCACTTTCAAATGTACTTTCATCTTCTCAGCTGTTTCCCCGTCTTCAGGAAATACCCCAGTGCACCTGTGTTTCCGTTCCTCAGGTCCCTTTCGGATCATCATTACCTGGTCTGAGCAGGCGTCATTTAACTAGAGCTCAGTGGGCCACAACCCAGCAAGACCAGTACCCAGCATGCGCTCCGCTATCTGTGTACCACCCATGTCCAAGACGACCCGGCGCGTCCAGCCCTGCCCCAGCAGCCCCAGCGGTCAACCATTACCAAGGATACCAAAGACCTCGCACCACGCTGCCATGTCAGGTCACGTCCCAGTGGACACCTCTTCCCTCCGCAGCTCATAATACCTGTTTGTTGCTGTGACATTGCTGCAAAGTCAGAGTCTTTTTTTGAATGTGAATGTTGTTTTACAACTGTTGGACGACACACTGTTGGGCTGCAGCTTTAGGATCTAACTGTAGCTACACTCCCTCTGAAGAAAAACAGGGTTTTATAGTCAAGTCAAATTGTGTTTGTCACGTGCAGAATACAACAGGTGTTGACTTTACAGTGAAATGCTTACTTACGAGCCCTTTCCCAACTATGCAGAGTTAAAAAGTAAGAAAAAGAGAAATAAAAAAGGAAATAGTGACACAATAAAAACAATAACGAGGCTGTATGCAAGGAGTACCAGTAAGGAGTCAATGTGCAGGGGTACGAGGTAGTCGAGGTAATATGTACATGTAGGTAGGGGTAAAAGTGACGAGGAAATCTTGGTATTTATATGATGTTTATGCACGAGCCTTCACAATATCAACTACTAACGATAACAGTTTGATTTGTAAATTCCCTGAAAACTAATGCAGTGTGCATGGAAAAGACTCAAACCACTCTCTTTTGGCAGGTAAATCATCAAATCCTTACATTCTTCTCTGCATCATTGAACGGGATCTAAAAACATCTAAAGGAAACAAACAGTAACGATGAAACTATTTTCCAAAACTTTGTGAGTCATTGGTGGCAGGTTTGGCAGGGTTTACTGAACAAACAGTATCCTCTCCAAGACAAGTCTCTCTCCCACTGCTACACTGCCCCTGTCCAGGCTCACAGAGGACTTAGGACCAATAAGGCAGGAGTAGTGAGAGAGAGATGCTGGGATCTGGGACTGCTCTCCCCTTGGCTCTGTATGTTTGTACACGCTAGCTTTGTTTCTTCTGAAGGATCCTTGGATTTCCTCAGGCGGCTCCGTGCAGCCCGGCTATCGGAGGGATTCCAGTAAAGAGAACTAGAGGGAGTTCTGAACTGAGAGCTTGGATCAGCTTGTCTGAGACCAACAAGACAACACCCTATGCCAGAAACGGATTAAACACTGGCTCCCTACTCAAACACACACACACACGCACACCCACACACACACGCACGCGCGCACGCACACACACACACACACACACACACACACACACACACACACACACACACACACACACACACACACACACACACACACACACACACACACACACACACACACACACACACACACACACACACACACACACACACACACACACACACACACACACACACACACACACACACACACACACACACACACACACACACACCCCACTGGTACAAACATGGAGACACATTCATAGATGTTGCTGCGATGTCTGTACAGTATTTTACACATTTTTGATTTGATTTCCAGGTAGCTAGGGATCTGTGTTTAACTTGTAGAGAAAATGAGCCATACTGTGTTGTGCCTGATGCTCCTTCTCCCCCCACTACACACACCCACACACACCCTTTGGAGAGAGCACTGGAAAATCAATATATCTTTGAATGGAGGTCAGAGGGGTGGCTGCTTTGGGAGAAGTGACAGATTTGCTCTCTTTTGCTCCTCTTAGCCGCCCTGCCCCCCCCCCCCTCTCCCCCCTTCAGGAGGGCAGAATTCCAAGCATTTTGCCGCGGGGGTGCGATATTAGACAGCCCACATTGAAATGGAGTCCGCAGAGCACCATGAGTGTCGGAGCCTACTGCAGTCTGACATCACTAAAGGAGCCTACTGCAGTCTGACATCACTAAAGGAGCCTACTGCAGTCTGACATGACTCAAATAGCCTACTGCAGTCTGACATCACTAAAGGAGTCTACTGCAGTCTGACGTCACCAAAGGAGTCTACTGCAGTCTGACATCACTAAAGGAGCCTACTGCAGTCTGACATCACTAAAGGAGCCTACTGCAGTCTGACATCACTAAAGGATCTTCTGCAGTCTGAAATGACTCAAATAGCCTACTGCAGTCTGACATCACTAAAGGAATCTACTGCAGTCTGACATCACTAAAGGAGCCTACTGCAGTCTGACATCACTAAAGGAGCCTACTGCAGTCTGACATCACTAAAGGATCTTCTGCAGTCTGACATCACTAAAGGAACCTACTGCAGTCTGACATGACTAAAAGAGCCTACTGCAGTCTGACATCACTAAAGGAACCTACTGCAGTCTGACATCACTAAAGGAGCCTACTGCAGTCTGACATGACTAAAGGAGTCTACTGCAGTCTGAAATGACTAAAAGAGCCTACTGCAGTCTGACATGACTAAAGGAGTCTACTGCAGTCTGACATCACTAAAGGAGCCTAATGCAGTCTGACATCACCAAAGGAGCCTACTGCAGTCTGACATGACTAAAGGAGCCTACTGCAGTCTGACATCACTAAAGGAACCTACTGCAGTCTGACATGACTAAAGGAGTCTACTGCAGTCTGACATCACTAAAGGAGCCTAATGCAGTCTGACATCACTAAAGGAGCCTACTGCAGTTTGACATCACTAAAGGATCTTCTGCAGTCTGACATGACTAAAGGAGTCTACTGCAGTCTGACATCACTAAAGGAGCCTAATGCAGTCTGACATCACTAAAGGAGCCTACTGTAGTTTGACATCACTAAAGGATCGTCTGCAGTCTGACATGACTAAAGGAGTCTACTGCAGTCTGACATCACTAAAGGAGCCTACTGCAGTCTGACATCACTAAAGGAGCCTACTGCAGTCTGACATGACTAAAGGAGCCTACTGCAGTCTGACATCACTAAAGGAGCCTAATGCAGTCTGACATCACTAAATGAGCCTACTGCAGTTTGACATCACTAAAGGATCTTCTGCAGTCTGATATCACTAAAGAAACCTACTGCAGTCTGACATGACTAAAGGAGCCTACTGCAGTTTGACATGACTGAAGGAGCATGACTAAAGGGGCCTACTGCAGTCTGACATGACTAAAGTAGCCTACTGCAGTCTGACATGACTAAAGGAGCCTACTGCAGTCTGACATGACTAAAGGGGCCTACTGCAGTCTGACATGATTAAAGGGGCCTACTGCAGTCTGACATGACTAAAGGAGCCTACTGCAGTCTGACATGACTAAAGGAGCCTACTGCAGTCTGACATGACTAAAGGAGTCTACTGCAGTCTGACATGACTAAAGGAGCCTACTGCAGTCTGACATGACTAAAGGAGCCTACTGCAGTCTGACATGACTAAAGGGGCCTACTGCAGTCTGACATGATTAAAGGGGCCTACTGCAGTCTGACATGACTAAAGGAGCCTACTGCAGTCTGACATGACTAAAGGAGCCTACTGCAGTCTGACATGACTAAAGGAGCCTACTGCATTCTGACATGATTAAAGGAGCCTAATGCAGTCTGACATGATTAAAGGAGCCTACTGCAGTCTGAAATGATTAAAGGGGCCTACTGCATTCTGACATGACTAAAAGAGCCTACTGCAGTCTGACATGACTAAAGGAGCCTACTGCAGTCTGACATGACTAAAGGAGCCTACTGCAGTCTGACATGAGTAAAAGAGCCTACTGCAGTCTGACATCACTAAAGGAACCTACTGCAGTCTGACATCACTAAAGGAGCCTACTGCAGTCTGACATGACTAAAGGAGTCTACTGCAGTCTGAAATGACTAAAAGAGCCTACTGCAGTCTGACATGACTAAAGGAGTCTACTGCAGTCTGACATCACTAAAGGAGCCTAATGCAGTCTGACATCACCAAAGGAGCCTACTGCAGTCTGACATCACTAAAGGAGCCTACTGCAGTCTGACATCACTAAAGGAACCTACTGCAGTCTGACATGACTAAAGGAGTCTACTGCAGTCTGACATCACTAAAGGAGCCTAATGCAGTCTGACATCACTAAAGGAGCCTACTGCAGTTTGACATCACTAAAGGATCTTCTGCAGTCTGACATGACTAAAGGAGTCTACTGCAGTCTGACATCACTAAAGGAGCCTAATGCAGTCTGACATCACTAAAGGAGCCTACTGCAGTTTGACATCACTAAAGGATCTTCTGCAGTCTGACATGACTAAAGGAGTCTACTGCAGTCTGACATCACTAAAGGAGCCTACTGCAGTCTGACATCACTAAAGGAGCCTACTGCAGTCTGACATCACTAAATGAGCCTACTGCAGTTTGACACCACTAAAGGATCTTCTGCAGTCTGATATCACTAAAGAAACCTACTGCAGTCTGACATGACTAAAGGAGCCTACTGCAGTTTGACATGACTGAAGGAGCATGACTAAAGGGGCCTACTGCAGTCTGACATGACTAAAGGAGCCTACTGCAGTCTGACATGACTAAAGGAGCCTACTGCAGTCTGACATGACTAAAGGGGCCTACTGCAGTCTGACATGATTAAAGGGGCCTACTGCAGTCTGACATGACTAAAGGAGCCTACTGCAGTCTGACATGACTAAAGGAGCCTACTGCAGTCTGAAATGATTAAAGGGGCCTACTGCATTCTGACATGACTAAAAGAGCCTACTGCAGTCTGACATGACTAAAGGAGCCTACTGCAGTCTGACATGACTAAAGGAGCCTACTGCAGTCTGACATGAGTAAAAGAGCCTACTGCAGTCTGACATCACTAAAGGAACCTACTGCAGTCTGACATCACTAAAGGAGCCTACTGCAGTCTGACATGACTAAAGGAGTCTACTGCAGTCTGAAATGACTAAAAGAGCCTACTGCAGTCTGACATGACTAAAGGAGTCTACTGCAGTCTGACATCACTAAAGGAGCCTAATGCAGTCTGACATCACCAAAGGAGCCTACTGCAGTCTGACATCACTAAAGGAGCCTACTGCAGTCTGACATCACTAAAGGAACCTACTGCAGTCTGACATGACTAAAGGAGTCTACTGCAGTCTGACATCACTAAAGGAGCCTAATGCAGTCTGACATCACTAAAGGAGCCTACTGCAGTTTGACATCACTAAAGGATCTTCTGCAGTCTGACATGACTAAAGGAGTCTACTGCAGTCTGACATCACTAAAGGAGCCTAATGCAGTCTGACATCACTAAAGGAGCCTACTGCAGTTTGACATCACTAAAGGATCTTCTGCAGTCTGACATGACTAAAGGAGTCTACTGCAGTCTGACATCACTAAAGAAGCCTACTGCAGTCTGACATCACTAAAGGAGCCTACTGCAGTCTGACATCACTAAATGAGCCTACTGCAGTTTGACATCACTAAAGGATCTTCTGCAGTCTGATATCACTAAAGAAACCTACTGCAGTCTGACATGACTAAAGGAGCCTACTGCAGTTTGACATGACTGAAGGAGCATGACTAAAGGGGCCTACTGCAGTCTGACATGACTAAAGGAGCCTACTGCAGTCTGACATGACTAAAGGAGCCTACTGCAGTCTGACATGACTAAAGGGGCCTACTGCAGTCTGACATGATTAAAGGGGCCTACTGCAGTCTGACATGACTAAAGGAGCCTACTGCAGTCTGACATGACTAAAGGAGCCTACTGCAGTCTGACATGACTAAAGGAGTCTACTGCAGTCTGACATGACTAAAGGAGCCTACTGCAGTCTGACATGACTAAAGGAGCCTACTGCAGTCTGACATGACTAAAGGGGCCTACTGCAGTCTGACATGATTAAAGGGGCCTACTGCAGTCTGACATGACTAAAGGAGCCTACTGCAGTCTGACATGACTAAAGGAGCCTACTGCAGTCTGACATGACTAAAGGAGCCTACTGCATTCTGACATGATTAAAGGAGCCTAATGCAGTCTGACGTGATTAAAGGAGCCTACTGCAGTCTGACATGACTAAAGGAGCCTACTGCAGTCTGACATGACTAAATGAGCCTACTGCAGTCTGACATGACTAAAGGAGACTACTGCATTCTGACATGATTAAAGGAGCCTACTGCAGTCTGACATGACTAAAGGAGCCTACTGCAGTCTGAAATGATTAAAGGGGCCTACTGCATTCTGACATGACTAAAAGAGCCTACTGCAGTCTGACATGACTAAAGGAGCCTACTGCATTCTGACATGATTAAAGGAACCTACTGCAGTCTGACACGATTAAAGGGGCCTACTGCAGTCTGACATGACTAAAGGAGCCTACTGCAGTCTGACATGACTAAAGGAGACTACTGCATTCTGACATGATTAAAGGAGCCTACTGCAGTCTGACATGACTAAAGGAGCCTACTGCAGTCTGAAATGATTAAAGGGGCCTACTGCATTCTGACATGACTAAAAGAGCCTACTGCAGTCTGACATGACTAAAGGAGCCTACTGCATTCTGACATGATTAAAGGGGCCTACTGCAGTCTGACATGACTAAAGGAGCCTACTGCAGTCTGACATGACTAAAGGAGCCTACTGCAGTCTGACATGACTAAAGGAGCCTACTGCATTCTGACATGATTAAAGGAGCCTAATGTAGTCTGACATGATTAAAGGAGCCTACTGCAGTCTGAGATGACTAAAGGAGCCTACTGCAGTCTGACATGACTAAATGAGCCTACTGCAGTCTGACATGACTAAAGGAGACTACTGCATTCTGACATGATTAAAGGAGCCTACTGCAGTCTGACATGACTAAAGGAGCCTACTGCAGTCTGAAATGATTAAAGGGGCCTACTGCATTCTGACATGACTAAAAGAGCCTACTGCAGTCTGACATGACTAAAGGAGCCTACTGCATTCTGACATGATTAAAGGAACCTACTGCAGTCTGACATGACTAAAGGAGCCTACTGCAGTCTGACATGACTAAAGGAGCCTACTGCAGTCTGACATGACTAAAGGAACCTACTGCAGTCTGACATGACTAAAGGATTACACCACGGCAGGTGTGAAACGAGGCTTAACTCAGACAGCTAGCTAGCTGTACCCCAGACGCAGCCACACATCGCCAAACAAGTCCAGTCTACAAAGAAAAGAGAGGTATAAATGTAAGCTTATTGCTCAGTCCCATCCCAGATCAGACCCCTCACCACTTTCAGCGGTCATTTTCAACAGCAACAAGTTTGATCTGTATGTCTCAGAATTGTCTCTGTTTGGCTGGTACAAACGGCCAAATGTGATGAAAACCATTGATTGAGGAGCGGCCAAAGTTTAGATCTTTGATGGTTGGGGTGGTTGGGGCGGGGGGGGGGGCGACACTGGTTAAGACGATTGTGGACCCCACACTGAGAGGGGTAGTTAAACGGCCGCTGTTTCCCTTTGATGTGTCACAGGAATAAACTTCAGCGCAATTTCCCCCACCGTAGCCGTAACGACAAGCATCACGACTCTCAAAGAGGGCGGGACGAGACAACGTAATCACTGATCACTGCACAAAA
Organism: Oncorhynchus gorbuscha; assembly: GCF_021184085.1. Lineage (NCBI taxonomy): Eukaryota > Metazoa > Chordata > Actinopteri > Salmoniformes > Salmonidae > Oncorhynchus > Oncorhynchus gorbuscha. Next base: position 55,357,177 of record NC_060180.1, on the reverse strand, counting down.
TGAAACACAAGGACCTTGTCGCCTTCTTCTGACACCACGGAGAGACAAGTGGAGAATGAAATAGATTTTCTACAGTTGTGGAATAACTTTGGCTAAACCATCATAATGAAAGAGAAAGTACATTCTGTCTCACACTTTGAGTTACTAAGATGTGTTAATGTATTACAGTAGGCCCTATATCAGTTCTTACCAAAACATTAAACAGAGGTTGTTTAAACGGAATAACAGTTTCAATTTCTATTTCTGGAAACAGACCAAAATGTACTAAAGACTACATATTACATTGGGGTTAAGTTATCCTTCTCATCATAACTTAATGTTAGATCAAAAATGCAAACACAAACTGAACAGCTAGTTTAGCATTTTTTAAAACTAAACTGGAGTCGAAATAGATAATACTCTTAATCTTAATATTACAAAACAAGATCATTCTAAAATTGATCCAGATAAAAACATCTCTATTAAGCTTTATCAATGAAGCGATGAGTAAACGAGAGAGACAGCCAGAGATGAAAGGAGAGCCCTATTGAGATCAGTGCTTGCTAGTTGGTAATGAATACTGCAGGGAGCATTGATGATTGTAATTATCAAACTGCTGTTTTAAAAGGCCATTGATTGATGTCATTAGCTCAGTGAGTGTTTACTGATTGCTGCATTTGCACGTTTCCTGGTGCTGGGCTCTCACACATGGCCTGTTATTATAACAGGAGACTTGGAAGGGGAAGAGGAAGAAGAGGACGAGGGCATCGAATAAGCAATAAGCTTGCATTTATACCGACATGCATATATAGACCCTACAGACACACACACACACACACACACACACACACACACACACACACACACACACACACACACACACACACACACACACACACACACACACACACACACACACACACACACACACACACACACACACACACACACACACACACACACACACACACACACACACACACACACACTCTGCTACTGTATTCAATTATGTCAAAAGTCTAGTTAGAAGACAACTGACAACAACAGTATGAGCCATTTACTATTGTATAAAACTATTTACTATTTACTGGTGTATAAAACCATTTACTATTTACTGGTGTATAAAACTATTTACTATTTACTGGTGTATAAAACTATTTACTATTTACTGGTGTACAAAACTATTTATTATTTACTGGTGTATAAAACTATTTACTATTTACTGGTGTATAAAACTATTTACTATTTACTGGTGTACAAAACTATTTACTATTTACTGGTGTATAAAACTATTTACTATTTACTGGTGTATAAAACTATTTACTATTTACTGGTGTATAAAACTATTTACTATTTACTGGTGTATAAAACTATTTACTATTTACTGGTGTATAAAACTATTTACTATTTACTGGTGTACAAAAGCGCCGGCTTCAGATGCCTGGATACGGACAGTGTAGTGTGTAGTGTGGTGTAGTGTTGTCTGGTGTATTGTGGTGTGGTGTGGTCTGGTGTAGTGTGGTGTGGTCTGGTGAAGTGTGGTGTTGTCTGGTGTAGTGTGGTGTGGTGCAGTACAGTGTAGTGTGGTGTGGTACAGTGTAGTGTGGTGTGTTCTGGTGAGGTATGGTGTGTTCTGGTGTAGTGTGGTGTGGTCTGGTGTAGTTTGGTGTGGTACGGTGTAGTATAGCGTAGTTTGGTGTGGTCTGGTATAGTGTGGTGTGGTCTGGTCTGGTGTAGTGTGGTGTGGTCTGGTGTAGTGTGGTGTGGTCTGGTGTAGTGTGGTGTGGTGCGGTACAGTGTAGTGTGGTCTGGTGTAGTGTGGTGTGGTACAGTGTTGTGTGGTGTTGTGCGGTGCGGTACAGTGTAGTGTGGTGTGGTCTGGTGTAGTGTGGTGTGGTGCGGTCTGGTGTAGTGTGGTACGATCTGGTGTAGTGTGGTGTGGTCTGATGTACTGTGGTCTGGTCATGTGTAGTGTAGTGTGGTGCAGTACGGTGTGGTACGGTGTGGTGTAGTGTGGTGTGGTCTGGTGTAGTGTGGTGTGGTCTGGTGTAGTGTGGTGTGGTGCGGTCTGGTGTAGTGTGGTGTGGTGCGGTCTGGTGTAGTGTGGTGTGGTACGGTGTAGTGTAGTGTGGTGCGGTACGGTACGGTACTTACTGGTGTAGTGTGGTGTGGTACGGTGTAGTATAGTGTAGTGTGGTGTGGTCTGGTGTAGTGTGGTGTGGTCTGGTGTAGTGTGATGTGGTCTGGTGTGATGTGGTCTGGTGTAGTGTGGTGTGGTACGGTGTAGTATAGCGTAGTGTGGTGTGGTCTGGTATAGTGTGGTGTGGTCTGGTGTGATGTGGTCTGGTGTAGTGTGGTGTGGTCTGGTGTAGTGTGGTGTGGTCTGGTGTAGTGTGGTGTGGTGCGGTACACTGTAGTGTGGTGTGGTGCGGTACAGTGTAGTATGGTGTTGTCTGGTGTAGTGTGGTATTGTCTGGTGTAGTGTGGTGTGGTGTGGTCTGGTGTAGTGTGGTGTGGTCTGGTGTAGTGTGGTGTGGTGTGGTACAGTGTAGTGTGGTGTGGTCTGGTGTAGTGTGGTGTGGTGCGGTCTGGTGTAGTGTGGTACGATCTGGTCTAGTGTGGTGTGGTCTGATGTACTGTTGTCTGGTCATGTGTAGTGTAGTGTGGTGCGGTACGGTGTGGTACGGTCTGGTGTAGTGTGGTGTGGTCTGGTGTAGAGTGGTGTGGTCTGGTGTAGTGTGGTGTGGTCTGGTGTAGTATTTATGCTGCAGTAGTTTATGTGTCGGGGGGCTAGGGTCAGTTTGTTATATCTGGAGTACTTCTCCTGTCCTATTCGGTGTCCTGTGTGAATCTAAGTGTGCGTTCTCTAATTCTCTCCTTCTCTCTTTCTTTCTCTCTCTCGGAGGACCTGAGCCCTAGGACCATGCCCCAGGACTACCTGATATGATGACTCCTTGCTGTCCCCAGTCCACCTGACTGGCCATGCTGCTGCTCCAGTTTCAACTGTTCTGCTTTACTATTATTCAACCATGCTGGTCATTTATGAACATTTGAACATCTTGGCCACGTTCTGTTATAATCTCCACATGGCACAGCCAGAAGAGGACTGGCCACCCCACATATGCTCTCTCTAATTCTCTCTTTCTTTCTCTCTCTCGGAGGACCTGAGCCCTAGGACCGTGACCCAGGACTACCTGACATGATGGCTCCTTGCTGTCCCCAGTCCACCTGACTGTGCTGCTGCTCCAGTTTCAACTGTTCTGCCTTATTATTATTCGACCATGCTGGTCATTTATGAACATTTGAACATCTTGGTCATGTTCTGTTATAATCTCTACCCGGCACAGCCAGAAGATGACTGGCCACCCCACATAGCCTGGTTCCTCTCTAGGTTTCTTCCTAGGTTTTGGCCTTTCTAGGGAGTTTTTCCTAGCCACCGTGCTTTTACACCTGCATTGTTTGCTGTTTGGGGTTTTAGGCTGGGTTTCTGTACAGCACTTTGAGATATCAGCTGATGTACGAAGGGCTATTTAAATAAATTTGATTTGATTTGATTTGGTGTAGTGTGGTACGGTCTGGCGTAGTGTGATGTGGTGTGGTCTGGTATAGTGTGGTACGGTCTGGTGTAGTGTGGTGTGGTCTGGTGTAGTGTGATGTGGTGTGGTCTGGTGTAGTGTGGTGTGGTCTGGTGTAGTGTGGTACAGTCTGGTGTAGTGTGGTGTGGTCTGGTGTAGTGTGGTGTGGTGTGGTCTGGTGTAGTGTGGTACGGTTTGGTGTAGTGTGGTGTGGTGTGGTTGAGTATTGTGGTGTTGGTACAGTGCGGTCTACCGTCTCTCAGCTTCCTCTCCCAGGACACACACACCTCAGCAGAGAGACAGACAGACTGCTACACCTCCTTTATCTATCTGACACCTCAATGTCAACAGAACTAACAACAGGCCCACTGCCCTGGGCGTACCAGTCATTCTGAGGAGCACACCGACAGGCCCACTGCCTGGGCGTACTGTCAGGATTTGGCCAGGGTTGTTCCGGTTTTTGGTCACTAGATGCCCCCATTGTGCCTTTTGACCTTCTGTTTTCCCTTGATCCCCATTATTATTTGCACCTGTGCCTCGTTTCCCCTGATTGTATTTAAACCCTTTGTTTTCCTCAGTTCTTTGCTCTGTGTTTGTATGTTAGCACCCAGCCCTAGTACTCTGTGAACTCTTGTTGATCCCGGTGGACTCTCTTGTGGAATTCTGTTTTTTGTTCTTGTTTGTTTGTTTTTGAGTATCTTTTGAGGCTTTTTGTGCTTTACCTTCCACCTTGTGGATTTACCTTTTTGTCTTGGAGGATTACCTTTGTTCTTGTGGAATTCCTTTTGAGGTTGTGGAGTTACATGTTTTCCTGAAGAACTTCACTTTTTACTTCATTAAATACACCGTCTCAAGTACTGCTGTGTCTGCCTCATCTTCTGGGTTCTGCCGACTATTCGTGGCTCAGTTGGTTAAGTGACTGTTTCTCACTCTGGAGACCCGGGTTTGTAACCGGATCCTGACACGTACCAGTCATTCTGAGGAGCACACCGACAGGCCCACTGCCCTGGGCGTACCAGTCATTCTGAGGAGCACACCGACAGGGCCACTGCCCTGGGCGTACCAGTCATTCTGAGGAGCACACCGACAGGGCCACTGCCCTGGACGTACCAGTCATTCTGAGGAGCACACCGACAGGCCCACTGTTTGGGCATGCTGGTCATTCTGAGGAGCACACCGACAGGCCCACTGCCCTGGGCGTACCAGTCATTCTGAGGAGCACACCGACAGGCCCACTGCCCTGGGCGTACCAGTCATTCTGAGGAGCACACCGACAGGCCCACTGCCCTGGGCGTACCAGTCATTCTGAGGAGCACACGACAGGGCCAAACAGGAGTAGGGGAAAAGGGACATCGGGTGAAAAAAAAAATGAAATAAAGAACTGAAACAGAATAGACGAAGAGTAAAGATGTTACGTGTTTGAAACTCAGCCTCTCATCTGTTCCACTTCTCAGTTTCACTCTCTATCAAATGTCATATATTCACTCACTTCTTCAAAATACATCTCTCATTGCTATTCTGCAGAAACAGCTGAGATGCAGCTGTAGCGAAATAACAACTTCTTTAAGAATACCTTAGAATACCTTAGAATAGCTTAGAATAGCTACTACGACTCCAATGATTAAAAAAAACACTGCTACGGACAGAGAGAGGCTGGGAAACTAATAGAGATGGAGTCTGGGTGGGTGACAGCTATTGGATTTGAATATGAGATAGCTGCCGAGTAGAGGACACACAATTAGAATGCAGGATTGAATCAATAGGCCTGCTGACAGATGGATTACAGAGGTAAATAGATGATACATGCTGATAAATAATTAATTGGGGCTAGTGGGAGGAGGGCTGGGATGGAGGAAGAGTGACATGAAGGTAGCTAGAGGGAGAACGGCAACACTTTCCTAATGGCCGTCACCCATCACAAATGCACCAGTGCATTGTGGGTCGGTGTGAAGGACCATGCAGATATGATTGGACATGGTGGTTCTGTGATGAGCTTATGAGACCGTGGTAATACAGTGTTTCTGCATCCGATGGAGCGTGGTGTAAATAACAAGGGAATGCCGGTTTCAAACATGGCCTGTTTAGTTACCTGGTAAATCATTGTAATACCAACAAATTCAACATTTAAGTTTTCTTTTCTTTTTTTTGATTGATTTGCTTACTGAAAAACCACGCTAGCGTATTTTCAGTGAAGACTAAATAGCACCAAAACAAAAGCTACAGGTGCATGTCATGTGGTTGTGAGGTAATGGCCTAAAAAAGGGTGTTATTGTGGCACAGCCCTTCTGCAACACTGTGAAACCGTGCGCTAAAACAGGTAACGATCCCAAACGCAGCCTCTCTTATGCACCGTGACCAGCCATCACCGCAGCGCTTCAGAGGCAGCAATCACTTGCCGATGAATTATTCAAAATTAAGGGCGTAACGTATATGTGTCGTCTTGCCAAGTGGGCTTTTTGGAAAAAAGCCTGTCACAGAAGACTGCATCCACAAACTGTGAGAAGATTAGATTACAGAGACGAGAAGGGGGGGGGCAGACCTAGTGAGGAGAGAGGGAGGGAGGGGAAAGAGGGGAAAAGAGGGAGTAGAAAGAGAAAGGGAGAGGAGCACAGGAAAAAGAAAGATGAAAGGGGAAATAAAAGAGAAGACTACACGCCGGCTTTCGTGTGGGTCTGTCTTGTTTAGCTCTGGGTGGGGGACCTGTTAGCAGGAGCACGGCTTCAGCCACTGCCTCTTTAAGGGTGCTCTGGGGCAACAGACCTTTCAACACACCAGCATAAGCCTGGGCAGGCCGAAGGCTGTGAAAGGCAGCTCTCTAGAGAAATAAACCCTTCAGCTCTGGGCACTGTGAGTCAGTCAGTGACAATTCGCCTTTTCCTAAGACCACAAATGAAAACCTGTATAATAAAAAAGGAGGAGGGGTAATGGAGGAGTGGACCTCCAGGGTGTTCTGCCTTCATGGTGCCTGACCGGAAGCCTGACCCCTGGGTAACAGAGGAACGGAACTGCATGCCAGCTGTGGAGGTTCTACTGGACTCAGCGGGCTGGTTTCACTGGGGTTTTATAGAGGCTGAGTGACATCAGCACAGGGCTGAAATCCGGACCATGGGAATGTGGCTGACCCGGGGCCTGGGAGACGGACGGAGACTGGGCCCCCCATAGTGCTGCTGCACACAAAGACACAGCAGAAATATCATGGGCGTGCACGCACACACACACACACACAGACACGCAGCAAAAATAACACAGCCCACTGTCAGGGGAAACAACCACCACAATATTACCAGCTACATAAAGCCTCTGCTCATTTTTACATTCTCCTATCGATACTTATGTTGTCATATAGCCTGAAGCTGAAACAAGCTCTCTGTCTCTCTGAGAAAGCAGATCAAAAGTTGCAGGCTTGTGTTCAATGTGTTCTAACAGCCCGTCCTTTAGCTGAGAGTGGATTCATGTGAGTAGCTGTTTACTAGTCCAGAGAGCCCAGCTGTTCCTTGGAGGAGGATGTCGCCGCTCATCTCATTTCCCCCCGTTCATTTCCCTAACAGTGGATCCAGCAGCTCGTTTCAATAATCGAGGCTTGCCACCAATCTGTGTCCAATTCAAGTGGCCGAGCCAACAAAGCCCAGGCAGAAAGCGCTAATCCTTGATCTGCATCGCGCCGCAGCAATGGCACAGCTCACTGCTTCTTCTATTTAACACAGTGTTGTGATGGGTAGACACCTGCTGTCTACTGCCAACAACCACCCAATGTCTACCGCTGAGAGAGAGAGAGAGAGAGAGAGAGAGAGAGAGAGAGAGAGAGAGAGAGAGAGAGAGAGAGAGAGAGAGAGAGAGAGAGAGAGGGGGGTAAAGGGAGAGAAAGAGAGGGAGAGAGAGCGAGGGAGAGAGAGCGAGGGAGAGAGAGAGATAGAGAGGGAGAGAGATAGAGAGGGAGTGGGGGGTAAAGGGAGAGAAAGAGAGGGAGAGAGAGCGAGGGAGAGAGAGATAGAGAGGGAGAGAGAGAGAGAGAGAGGGAGTGGGGGGTAAAGGGAGAGAAAGAGAGAGAGTGAGAGAGAGAGGGAGAGAGAGCATGATGAGAGAGAGTGAGAGAGAGAGAGAGAGGGGCGGGGGGATGGGCACGGGGACTGACAGAGAGGCAAAATGAGAGGACAAGCCTTTTAACATCTGGGTAAGCACAGACGAGCACCCGGGCCGCAGCCTAATTATTAGAACACTCTTACTTAACTTAACCTCGCCACTAGACCGTGACAGGGAGATGGGAGGGAGGGAGAGGGGATGACAGCAGAGCAAGAGGCTGGGAGAGAGGGAGAGAGAGAGTGTGGAGGGAGTAGATTTTTGTGGGGATGATAATGTTTGCCTCCTTGGCTATTCAACTCTTCATCTGCCAGAAAGAAATGAATAGGGGTTGTTGTGACTAAACAAAACATTCATGAGCATAACATTACAGTAATTCAAATATAAAGGTATTTCTATTCATAAAGGCATCTAATGTATTTTATTTATCACTAGCATCATTCATCCTTGAAGACCCTCTCTTTCTGTGATTGTCTCCTTTTCCTACAACCGTTTCCCAAAAGTTTGTAACATTTCCCCGGGAATAACAACCACACGGATGACATCTGCTCTTTGAAAGAAAGAAAAAAAATCCCCATCTGACTCACTGTGTGTTTTAACAGCTGTCAGCGTATGTTGCTCTTTTGAACACTGGATGTGAAGAACGTTGGAATAACTGCACATTGGGTGACAGATCTACAAGGCAGGAACTTTGCACCAATCATCATGACAGAGAGGGAGAGGGAAAGGTAAGGGCCAGCAAATCATTAAAGGCGCCACTGAATGATCTGCCTGGCAACCAGAAAGGTACAGAAACGGTTATGGAGATAGAACTACATTCTCATTATGAATATTAACAACCTAGCTGTTCATATTCATAATCATCACAAAATAATTTAACCTAAACCCAAAACTCTTCTGTGATTGGGGATCTTGAATTAAATGTGGGAGAGATTGAATCCTGATTCTGAATCGTGATTCTCCCAGACAGACAGACATTAGGTGGGATGTCTCGCCTAGCCTGACTGGCCTGTCCTCTGACTGACTGGGAGGTGGGTCGGTCAGTGGCTATCTCCAGTCCTGAGCAACCGGAGTGGTGGGGGTTAAGTGTGGCCCTGCCAGGCACCCAGTACCCCGTAAATCAGTGGGGATTTATGGAGACAGGCCTGTACGGCTCACAGCTCGGTCACGTCAGGAAGGAAGCTTGCGTGGCTGCACTCTGTTGTCTTAAGGATTCTTCTCTTTATTTCAGCTGCTCAGGAAAGCAGCTGGGGTCTGCGTTTCAGCTCTAAACCACGCTAATTGCTCATCCTCCTCCTTTTTGTAATTTCTTTTATCTCTCCTTTTATCTCACTTTTGCCCCTCTACCTTCTCCTCTCCCTTTTCTCTTTCTCACACACACACACACGCACACACACACACACACACACGCACACACGCACGCACACACACACACACACACACACGCACACACACACACACACACACGCACACACGCACACACGCTCTCACACGCACGCACGCACACACACACGCACGCACGCACGCACGCACGCACGCACACACACACACACACACACACACACACACACACACACACACACACACACACACACACACACACACACACACACACACAAACACACAGTACTTCCTTCCTTCCCTCTCTCTCTCTCTCTCTCTGTCTCTTCACTCTCTTTCCATCTCTCCTCCCTAAGCCAGGCTTGTTGGGGAGCTTTGTGGAATGGAAATGTGGAAGTGGGTTAGCTGCTCAGGGTCAGGTTCAATGTTCAGATCTGCGGTGCAAATGTGTGGTGGGAGAAAACAAACAAACAAGCTCCAGCTGTCACACACTCACAGAGGGAGATGTACACACACACAAACACACATCCATGACAATAAATGACACACACACAAAACACACAGAGATACACATATTTAAAATCACTCTCACAAACAAACAAGTGTTCTTCTGTCTTCACTGAGCTTCTGCGTGTGATTCTTTCATTGTAAATATTCAAGTGAATTTTAAACAGGCAAATTACTTCGGGTGCCTTTAAAACTATACAGTATACAAGGAAACACCCTTTTATTACAGATTTCAGAGGGATAAATCTGTAATATGAGTACACTGACATGTAATAGCTTATAATGTGCCATGCGTATATTATAATGTGACATGCGTATATTATAATGTGATATGTGTGTATTATAATGTGATATGTGTATATTATAATGTGATATGTGTATATTATAATGTGATATGCGTATATTATAATGTGACATGCGTATATTATAATGTGATATGTGTGTATTATAATGTGATATGTGTATATTATAATGTGATATGTGTATATTATAATGTGATATGTGTGTATTATAATGTGATATGTGTATATTATAATGTGATATGTGTATATTATAATGTGATATGTGTGTATTATAATGTGATATGCGTATATTATAATGTGATATGCGTATATTATAATGTGACATGCGTATATTATAATGTGATATGTGTGTATTATAATGTGATATGTGTATATTATAATGTGATATGTGTATATTATAATGTGCCATGCGTATATTATAATGTGATATGCGTATATTATAATGTGATATGTGTATATTATAATGTGATATGCGTATATTATAATGTGATATGTGTATATTATAATGTGATATGTGTATATTATAATGTGATATGTGTATATTATAATGTGCCATGCGTATATTATAATGTGATATGCCAACCCCCCTAGTCCCCTGGTCCCCTTCCACCCTAATCTCCTCTATATCAGTGAGGATGAACCAGACCGTATTCTAATCAAATGACACAAATATCAGCTTAACACACAATAGCAGTTTATCTGGATGGTATTGGTAAGATCCATAAGCCTTGCAGTTTCCCAATGCCCAACACGAAGGACATGTAATTCAATCTATTTCACTTCTATCTACGCTAGAAATCTACATGCATCTCTCTGGTTGGACATAAACATGACCAGCAGAAACACAGACAGCATTAGCTGGGCTGACGTTTACAGGATCTGAAAAACACCAATGCGACTTAAACAAGACTCCTATAACAAGTAATCCTTTATGAGAAATGCTATTTCTTTCATCTCTCTCTCTTCTTCCCTCCTTCTCTCTCCCTCTTGTTCTTCTTGCTGGGTGTCATTCCCCCTCCCTGCTCCTCCGGTGGTGTTTTTATCGGATCAGTCTCAGTTCGCCGCTCTTGTCTCTCATGTGTTCGATCAAGGGTGGTTCGATCTCTCCTTATGCACAGTGCGCCTGTCGCGCTCTAGCCCTCCCAATGAGAGAGACAGAGAGAGGAAAAGGGAGAGGAAAAGTGAGAAAGATAGTGAGAAAGCACAGCGACTCTCAGTGTGCAATTACCCGCCACCATAATGAGGGCTCGGTCTCTTTCTCCTGAGAGACTGACTCCCACTTTCTCTCTCTCTCTCGCTCTCTCTCTCCCACCAATCTGTCACAAGATCAGATGGATCCTGTTGACGTGTGTAGGACTTGTTAGTGCTTGTGCAGAGAGAGAGGGTGGGGGTGGGGGGGTTATCCGCCCCTCCTGTTAGAGACATGCCTCCTGCCAAAGTTTGGAAAGCTGGGTAATCCCCTGTTCATTTGCCACACTGGCTGGGTGAGTGCAGTGGTATGATGAATGCTGATGACAGGACTGTACCCCATCTTGCTGCGAGTCACTTCCCAAGTAATCAGATTAAAACAGTGAGCCAAATGGCCTCTGCTCATTGGAGAATGCTAATGTCCCAGAGCTTGTGGGAGTTGGAGTGAGACAGGGACAGGAAAGGACATGGGGGGAAGGCAGGAAGAAGGGACCAGAAAATCAGTGTTGTGCACTGTAGGGGTGACAGAGAACATAATCGGTGAGGGAATTGTGTGTTGTGTGTGTGTGTGTGTGTGTGTGTGTGTGTGTGTGTGTGTGTGTGTGTGTGTGTGTGTGTGTGTGTGTGTGTGCGTGCGTGCGTGCGTGCGTGCGTGCGTGCGTGCGTGCGTGCGTGCGTGTGTGTGTGTGTGTGTGTGCGTGTGTGCGTGTGTGTGTGAGCGCGTGTGTGTGACCTCGTGAGCTCACACATCAGCGTGTGTGTATGCGTTCGCCACAGACCACAGCGAGAGGGGAGGACAGTGTGTGAGTGAGTTTAAGGCTGAGTGGGCCTATGGAAATGTCTTTGGTTTTCACAGGCTGCTACTGTATTTTGGAGTTAAGGTTCACAGGGTGGATTACTGCCAGTTATATTACTGGACTCCCTCTCAGCAGCATACTTATTCTTCTGAGCATGCCCTGGCATCATTTGATATTTTCCCAAATTCTTTCACTTGCACTTACCCAAGAGAAACTTCCATGTAATTTATGAATCAAATCTGTGGAGTTCATCTGTGTGTGGGGCTCACTTCCTGAACATCCCTCTGTACTTTAATGCACTTCATAGATAGCAACGTATGGATGCTGCTGTCTCTATAGCAACACAGCACACAGGATGTGTTGTTTTTAGGTACATTTATTCTTGTAAACTAATATCAAAAGTGTATTGTTTGTGAGGCATGATTTAATAGTAGAATTAGTGGTTACCTTTACATGAGTTTTATGTTTCATAATATACAGATACATGTACTCACAGCGTTCGATGCGGTCCTCTGGGCTCGATGACGTCTCGCGGTCGGACAACAGGCCGGACACTGCAAAAATCTTTTTCCCAGCATCCTCCACTGCCTTAAGGGCGCTTGGGGAGCTGGAGGGGATCTGTCCCCCCCCAAAGTCATACTCTTTACCCTCAGCGTCCGTGTAGCGCAGGTGGGGAGAGGCGTCTGCATCCAGGCAGCCTTTGAGGCGCTTGGCTGGGGTGAAGGCAGACTGGTAGCCCCCTGCCCCGTCACGGTCGTCTGGAGGGGACGCGAAGGGTCGGAAGGCCCCCACCCCGCTGTGGTTCAGCATGTTGATGGGGGAGCAGTCCAGGTTTGGGGGGGCGAACTGGTGATGCAGGTGCAGCAGGGAGGAGGGGAAGTCCCGGTTGGGGAAGCCCCCGGGAACGGCTCCCTGACGGTGGTACATGGAGGCGAAGGTGTAGGAGCCATTGTTGAAGGGCAGGTGCATGTCCTTCTCCCCCATGGAGACAGGCACGCCGAAGGGGCGGGGCTGCTGGCAGGGGATGGAGGCGTCACGGCTGGCCTCGGCGGTGGAAGCCAGCACCATCAGGGCCGGGGATGCTAGAGGGTTGGGAAGGTAAGAGGACGACTCCATCTTGAAAGCGGCCCGGTGCAGGTCCATCCTGGTACCTGAGGAGTGGGGTTCCTGGGCCCAGAGGAGGGGCTGAGAGAAGAAGGAGTGGGGCGGGGTGTCCGGGCTGCGGGAGGCGGCTCTGGACACGCAGGTCAGGGGAAGGTGGGTCCTCACGGAAGGGTCCAGTCTCACTGCGGGTTCATCCTCCTCAGGTCACCGTCTGTAACAGGACACACAAGAAGTGACGTTTTCATTCACCATCAGCCATAAAACTATTAAAAATAACATGACAGAGCCTCTTTGAAGAAGTCACAAACTTTCCCTCAGAGAGAGATCTGGGGTTGGATCACTTCGATTTAAGCGGATTATTTCCCCATCTCTCCCTCCCTCCATCTCTCCATCTCTCCCTCCCTCCATCTCTCCATCTCTCCCTCCCTCCATCTCTCCATCTCTCCATCTCTCCCTCCCCTGCCTGCAGCTGGACCAGAACCGTCTGTCACAGATAACGGCAGCGCTCGTCAATCTGATAAGGCCGGGCCTGCTCATGTGAACACTCGTCCCTGGTCCCCAGGCTGCCTACTCCAATGGGATTGTGATAGTGATATCATATCAGGCTGCCATCTGCACAGCCAGGAAATTTGACTGAATGAATAAATTAGCTGCACTTAACCTCTTGGCCTCTGGAGCAGTGAAACAGACTGAGACTCTCAGGAGGATTAAATGGTCAGATTGAACAAAGTGTGTGAGGTGATTTAATGAAACGATGGCAAAAAAACGTTTCAAATGGACCTATGTGTGGGTATACCTATGTGTGTGTATACCTATGTGTGGGTATACATTTTAAGAGCTCAAAAGAAGTGCCCATCATCGATAAAAATCAACCACAAAACTGAAGTTACAAATTCAGTATTTTATGCATCTCTACTTCATAAATCTATATTTTAAAATGATATTCCATGTACCTTTACATTGACATACACATAAAATGTTGAAGTTAGATATGCTATCATACATTCACCATTGATTTATCTAAATCCTCTCAAATGTTGAACCAATTCATGTGGATAAGGTCAAACCTACAGCATCATGTACATAGCTCTTTAAAGCCACACAGAATATCTGCCCACATCAAAGACTCTCCACGGGAATTAGCTGAGAAATATTTTATATACATCAGCTGTCCTGAACACTCATTCAAATCCATTTAAAACCTGATCTGAGCTTTGACACACTGCACACACAGCCTCTCCCCCCAAAATAATCTATTTACATTACATTTACATTACCACACAGGCTTCGTCCCAAACGGCGCCCTATTCCCCACATGGGCGCCCTATTCCCCACACGGTGCCCCTATGGGGCTCTGGACAAAAGTAGTGCACTATATAGGGAACAGGGTGCCATTTGGGACGTAGCCATACAGTAGATGTCAGGGGAATGTCTGTTGAAAATGGGTTATACTATACTATAGTACACTACAGTGCTCCGGTCTGGCCAGACGCCCAAGCATCACATTACACTCTGTCTTTCCCCCTAATCTATCCAGGAAAAAGCACCTTGAAATGGTACCAATAACAATACCCTATCTGTAACAAAAGGCCCTATCCATGCCCCCTTTCATCATAGTCTTCCCTGCCTATCAGATCTCTTCTCTGGGATAACCTCTAAACAATGACTCCATGTAGGTGTTGACAGCCAGGTAACACAGTGACAAATACCTGGATACTTGAGCTGTATTATCGTTACCATCAGCGTGCAGAGCTGTGGACTCCGTGTGAAACTGACAATTCAATAAAAGGACACAGGATATCCCCTTATGCCGAAAGCATAAGTAGGCTGAGTGTTGTACCGATGTGCTAATCATTTCTCTCTTCTCCAGCAGACGAGGGAGCAGAGCCGAAGTCGCCTGGTGCAGGAGCTACAGGAACAAATCTTGTGCTCCCAGGGCGCTTGAGTCAGCCCTGTGGGCTGGAGCCTGACACACACTGACACACACACACACACTCCTCTGCTCCGCTCCACTCCACACCACGCAGAGTTGTCGGGAAACTGACACCGAAGGGAGGCCTTAAACTGTTTTCTATCTCATTACTGCATGCTTGTCTTATAATATACTACATCCTTTTAAATCATAAGACTGAATAATAAAAGTTCAGCCAAAGTTGAGAATCAGTGTGATCTCAACTGAGGATCTATTATCCTTATCACTAATGATAAACAATCATTGGAATAACATTGGAACAACATTGGAACAACATTGGAACATTGGAATAACCTATAATACATATATATACAGTAGATATCAGTTAGAATCTACTGAAAATAGCTCATAAATATTTACTGACTGGGTTTATTTGCATTTTATTATTGAACGTCATAGATAGAATATTTCCATATTGTCATAACTTGATTACTCTCAGTAGACTGATGCAGCTGTCAGTGAAATATTAAATACAACATATTATTGTATTTTAAGTG
>NC_060180.1:55256838-55339338 GCF_021184085.1 Oncorhynchus gorbuscha | reverse complement strand
TGAAACATTACTATGAAACATTACTATTACTGTGAAACATTACGATGAAACATTACTATTACTATGAAACACTACTATGAAACATTACTATTACTATGAAACATTACTATGAAACATTACTATTACTATGAAACATTACTAAGAAACATTACCATGAAACATTACTATGAAACATTACTATTACTATGAAACAGTACTATTACTATGGAACATTACAATGAAACATTACTATTGCTATGAAACATTACTATGAAGCATTACTATGAAACATTACTATGAAACATTACCATTACTATGAAACACTACTATGAAACATTACTATGAAACATTACTATTACTCTGAAACATTACTATGAAACATTAGTATTACTCTGAAACATTACCGTAAAACATTCATATGCATATGAAACATTACTATGGAACATTACTATTACTGTGAAACATTACTATCAGACATTACTATTACTATGAAACATTACTATGAAACATTACTATTACTATGAAACATTACTATGAAACATTACTATTACTATGAAACATTACCATTGCTATGAAACATTACTATTACTATGAAACATTACTATAAAACATTACTATTACTGTGAAACATTACTATGAAACATTACTATTACTATGAAACATTACTATTCCAATGAAACATTACCATGAAACATTACTATTACTATGAAACATTACAATGAAATATTACTATTACTATGAAACATTACTATGAAACATTGCTATGAAAAATTACAATGAAACATTACTATTACCATGAAACATTACTATTACTATGAAACATTACTATTACTATGAAACATTACTTTGAAACATTACTATTAATGTGAAACATTACTATGAAACATTACTATTGCTATGAAACATTACCATTGCTATGAAACATTACTATGAAACATTACTATGACTATGACACATTACTATGAAACATTACTATGAAACATTACTATTAACATGAAACATTACTATTACTATGAAACATTACTATGAAACATTACTATGACTATGAAACATTACTATTACTGTGAAACATTACTATGACACATTACTATTACTCTGGAACATTACAATGAAACATTAATATGAAACATTACTATTACTATGAACCATTTACTATTACTATGAAATATTACTATTACTATGAAACATTACTATTGCTATGAAACATTACTATTACTATGAAACATTACTATGAAATATTACTATTACTATGAAACATTACTATTACTATGAAACATTACTATTACTACGAAACATTACTATTTCCATGAAACATTACTATTACTATGAAACCTTACTATGAAACATTACTATGAAACATGACTATGAAACATTACTATTACTATGAAACCTTACTATGAAACATTACTATGAAACATTACTATGACTATGAAACATCACTATGAAACATTACTATGAAATATTACTATGAAATATTAATATTATTCTGAAACATCACTACGAAGCATTACTATGAAACATTACTATCACTATGAAACATTACTATGAAATGTTATTATTACTATGAAACATTACCATTGCTATGAAACATTACTATTACTATGAAACATTACTATTCCAATGAAACATTACCATGAAATATTACTATTACTATGAAACATTACTATGAAATATTACTATTACTATGAAACATTACTATTACTATGAAACATTACTATGAAACATGTCTAGAATGTATGCACACATGACTGTAAGTCGCTTTGGATAAAAGCGTCTGCTAAATGGCATATATTATTATTATTATCTATGAAACATTACTATGACTATGAAACATTACTATGAAACATTACTATGACTATGAAACATTACTATGAAACATTACTATTACTATGAAACCTTACTATGAAACATTACTATGAAACATTACTATGACTATGAAACATCACTATGAAACATTACTATGAAGCATTACTATGAAATATTAATATTATTCTGAAACATCACTACGAAACATTACTATGAAACATTACTATCACTATGAAACATTACTATGAAATGTTATTATTACTATGAAACATTACCATTACTAGGAAACATTACCATTACTATGAAACATTACTATAAAAACACTACTATTACTATGAAACATTACCATTACTATGAAACATTACTAAGAAATATTACTATTACTATGAAACATTACTATTACTACGAAACATTACTATGAAACATTACTATGAAACATGTCTATGAAACATTACTATGACTATGAAACATTACTATTACTATGAAACATTACTATGAAACATTACTATTAATGTGAAACATTACTGTGAAATATTACTATTACTACGAAACATTACCATGAAACATTACTATGAAACATGTCTATGAAACATTACTATGTCTATGAAACATTACTATTACTATCAAACATTACTATGAAATATTACTATTACCATGAAACATTACTATGAAACATTACTATTACTATGAAACATTACTATGAAACATTACTATTAATGTGAAACATTACTGTGAAACATTACTATTACTATGAAACATTACTATTACTATGAAACATTACTATGAAACATTACTATTACTATGAAACATTACTATTACTATGAAACATTACTATTACTATGAAACATTACCATTACTATGAAACATTACTATAAACACTACTATTACTATGAAACATTACAATGAAACATTACTATTACTATGAAACATTACTATTACTATGAAACATTACTATTACTATGAAACATTACTATGAAATATTACTATGAAACATTACCATTACTATGATACATTACCGTTACTATGAAACATTACTATGAAACATTACTATTACTATGAAACATTGCTATGAAACATGACTGTAAAACATTACTATGACTATGAAACATTACTATGAAACATTACTATTACTATGAAACATTACTATGAACCATTACTATTACTATGAAACATTACTATGAAACATTACTATAAAACATCACTATGGAACATTACTATTACAATGAAACATTAATATTACTATGAAACATCACTATGAAACATTACTATGAAACATTACTATGAAATAATAATATTATTCTGAAACATTACTATGAAATAATAATATTATTCTGAAACATCACTACGAAACATTACTATGGAACATTACTATCACTATGAAACATTACTATGAAACGTTATTATTACTATGAAACATTACCATTACTATGAAACATTACAATGAAACATTACTATTACTATGAAACATTACTATGAAATATTACTATTACCATGAAACATTACTATGAAACATTACTATTAATATGAAACATTACTATGAAACATTACTATTACTATGAAACATTGCTATTACTA
This sequence comes from Oncorhynchus gorbuscha, assembly GCF_021184085.1. Classification (NCBI taxonomy): domain Eukaryota; kingdom Metazoa; phylum Chordata; class Actinopteri; order Salmoniformes; family Salmonidae; genus Oncorhynchus; species Oncorhynchus gorbuscha. The sequence continues at coordinate 55,335,978 of NC_060180.1, read as the reverse complement.
TGAAACATTACTTTGAAACATTACTATTAATGTGAAACATTACTATGAAACATTACTATTACTATGAAACATTACCATTGCTATGAAACATTACTACGAAACATTACTATTAATGTGAAACATTACTATGAGACATTACTATTACTATGAAACATTACTATGAAACATTACTATTACTATGAAACATTACCATTGCTATGAAACATTACTACAGGCTCTGTTCAGGCCCTACACCCAAACAAGGGCACTGCGTTCATCCACCTCTGGCCTGCTCGCCTCCCTACCACTGAGGAAGTACAGTTCCCGCTCAGCCCAGTCAAAACTGTTCGCTGCTCTGGCCCCCCAATGGTGGAACAAACTCCCTCACGACGCTAGGACAGCGGAGTCAATCACCACCTTCCGGAGACACCTGAAACCCCACCTCTTTAAGGAATACCTAGGATAGGATAAAGTAATCCTTCTCACCCCCCTTCCCCTTTAAGATTTAGATGCACTATTGTAAAGTGACTGTTCCACTGGATGTCATAAGGTGAATGCACCAATTTGTAAGTCGCTCTGGATAAGAGCGTCTGCTAAATGACTTAAATGTAATGTAAATGTAAATGAAACATTACTATTACTATGAAACATTACTACTACTACTATGAAACATTACTATGAAACATTTCTATTACTGAGAAACATTACTATGAAACAATACTTTGAAACATCACTATGAAACATTAATATTACTATGAAACATTACTATTACTATGAAGCATTACTATTAATATGAAACATTACTATGAAACATTACTATGAAACATTACTATTACTGTGAAACATTACTATGAAACATTACTATTACTATGAACCATTACTATGAAATATTACTTTGAAACATCACTATGAAACATTACTATTGCTATTCAACTTTACTATGAAACATTACTATTAAACATTACTATTACTATGAAACATTACTATGAAACATAAGAGGTGTTTATTCACTCCTCATCTTCATGTGATTCTTCTGCACATAGGGAGAAGATGTTGGCACATTTTAGAGCAGCTAATTACACTGTTTCACTTCCAAAACAATCCCGTGTCATTTTATAGGCACCTAAAAACCACTCAGTCTAAAGGGGACAAAACCTCTTGACATTATCGAAGATATTTCTTATACGAGACTTCACTTAAAATGGTAAAAACCCAATCATATAGGTAAAAGTCTAATAGATTTTAGCCGCTTGAAACAGGGAGTGTGGCATCAAATATTTGCTGTTGTGACACAGACAGGCAGAGTCAACTGTCTGTGTGGTGGATGGGCTGGCCGGGTCTGTTCGCGACAGTCAGAGTCAACTGTCTGTGTGGTGGATGGGCTGGCCGGGTATGTTCGCGACAGGCAGAGTCAACTGTCTGTGTGGTGGATGGGCTGGCCGGGTCTGTTCGCGACAGTCAGAGTCAACTGTCTGTGTGGTGGATGGGCTGGCCAAGTGTGTTTGCGACAGGCAGAGTCAACTGTCTGTGTGGTGGATGGGCTGGCCAAGTGTGTTTGCGACAGGCAGAGTCAACTGTCTGTGTGGTGGATGGGCTGGCCAAGTGTGTTTGCGACAGGCAGAGTCAACTGTCTGTGTGGTGGATGGGCTGACCGGGTGTGTTCGCGACAGGCAGAGTCAACTGTCTGTGTGGTGGATGGGCTGGCCGGGTGTGTTCGCGACAGGCAGAGTCAACTGTCTGTGTGGTGGATGGGCTGGCCGGGTGTGTTCACGTCCCAGCGGAAAGCTCACTCAGTATTCTAGACAGCCAGTTGTGGCTGATGTCCGAAGGACAGTCAATACTATTGAAATAGAGTCATTGATGTGTGCCTCTGTGTACACACTGTCGTAGCTCAAATGTTCCTTCTGAATCAAAATCACCTGCTCACTCGCCAATATGAAATCTATATAGATAGTATTTCAATAAAATGTACCAACAGCAGCTGCTGTTTCTCCACCGAATATGCTGCAGTGCTGACAAATATGAAAGTAAGATTTAATATCAGAGCCGGCGCTCAGTGAAGGATACAATAATGCCACTTGGGCATATTCAGCTGCAAAATCAATAAGGATTGGACAAGCTGTGCCACACTGCTCGAATGGCAGTTCACTAACAACCAATACATTCCATTGGAGTGTATGACACAGAGTGGTGTAGGCCTAATCAGTCTTTTCAAAATCTTTACGAGATTTCTTTCACCCACAAATCCAAGCACTCTCTTTCCTTTTGTGTATATTTGAACCATTGGCTTGGTGTGTGACCAACCCAAAGTGACATTCAGGTCGAACTGCCAAAAGGAGAAGGGGGTTTACTTTCTAAATAAGCCTTTGTGAAGCTAAAAGGACATCGAAACACATTGATTCAGACAAAATCATTTTTTAATGTTTCCTGACCTGTCTAGGCTATTCATTTCAGGGGCCGATGGACTGTTTGCCACACACAACCCACCTGAACCAACTAATTCCTTGTTAAACCCAGATTATTTGCAAGGTGTCGTGTCTGGCTCCCAGGGCGCCAAAGCCAGCAGTGGACTACAAAGAGAACCCCACTCTCTTTCTGTCTCTCACCCCTGACCATCTCACTCACTGAAGCCGTGCAACCTCTTTGTAAATAGAGAGAGAAAGTGAGAGGGAGAAAAAGAGAGGGGGGGGGGGAAGAGGGAGGGAGGGGGGGAGAGAGAGAGAGAGAGAGAGAGAGAGAGAGAGAGAGAGAGAGAGAGAGAGAGAGAGAGAGAGAGAGAGAGAGAGAGAGAGAGAGAGAGAGAGAGAGAGAGAGAGAGAGAGAGAGAGAGAGAGAGCATAGGGCTTGGGCTGAGCCTGGGGACAGTGAGCCCTGGACTGGACTGAGGAATGAGGACACCACTGGCCTACCTGGCCAGTCACTGGATGTTCAATAACATACAGTGAGCGGCACAGTGATGATCTGCCCCAAAGTCTTCTTATGACAACTTGTTGGCCAGCTCAACATATAAAACACAACACAATAACTCAGCCAACACGGCAGGCTTCTCATTACAGGAGCAGTGCCATGAAACTGAAGTTTAGAAGACTTCAAGACACAAGTAACGACGCTTTCATAATTCATGAATATGTGTGTGTGTGTGTGTGTGTGTGTGTGTGTGTGTGTGTGTGTGTGTGTGTGTGTGTGTGTGTGTGTGTGTGTGTGTGTGTGTGTGTGTGTGTGTGTGTGTGTGTGTGTGTGTGTGTGTGTGTGTGTGTGTGTGCGTGCGTGCGTGCGTGTGTGTCAGTCAGCCATATCGGGACAAGTGCCTTTCCACTCCCAAGCCATGTCTGTAGGAAGATAATAAGTACACAAAGATATCTGTCTACAATCGATTGAAGCAAATGCACTGATAATGCCTTCTGGGCAGGATGTGAAAATTAACTTATTTCCAAGCTCTGAAATTTACATCCAGATCATTGACAAATGGTGAAATCTGAGAAAGAAAATATCTGATAACTATATTGTACAAACCTCATCACATTAGACAGCCTAACTCCGAACTGTCTCCTGTTCTCAATGTCTCTCACGATATAACACTGCTATACAATTCAGTCAAACCGTTGCAAACGGCTATTGGAAATATCTAGCAATGTTCTACTAAATGGAAACGAGCAACATTAATCAAAATGGAACATTATTCAATATAGTTTGCAATTATTTGTCAATAAAATGCTTTATTTTATAACATCATAATAGTAATATCCTACACATATGTACATTGGAAAAAAACAATACAAGTACATTTTCCTGCATATATAACTAGTTCCAGAGCTACACAGTCGTTGCTATTAAGTATTGGAGACTCTTATTTGTACACTCAATTCAAAAAGCACTCGTGACAGAAAGCAACAAAATACAATAACAAAGAGAAAAGAATATTGAAGTTAAGTCCCTGACAGACATAAAACGCAAATAGCTATATCCACAAGACTGACCAAAACTTTGGTCAAATCACCCCCCAAATAATGAAGGGAATATTTGTTAAACTAAGACTAGTCGCAATGCGATGCCAATATTACGGATGACTGAAAACAATATAGGCATACACACAGGAAATAATAAAAGCGATAAATTGTGTGATTATTCAGATTGAATATCGCAATATGAAACGAATTAGCCACTACAATGTTCTCATCATGGTTGTACAGACCGAGCGCACAACAAAGAAAACCAGACAACCTTATTAGAAACAGCATTTCAAGTAATATTTGCACTGTCAAAAAAATCATTATGAAACAGAATGAGCTAAACGACGGGGGAAGTGAAGTGGTCAGAATATTGTAATATGAATGAAGGGGAAATGTCTTCCCTTGATTAAACATTCCACACGAGGCATTGACTAACCTACAAATATTCAAAATAATGAATGCATATCAAAAACGAATCTAAGACGCGTACAGTGAAACCGTGAGTGCATGAGCGAGATATTTATCCTAAACCCATATGTTCAAACACTTGTTATTTTCCGCTGATTCCCATTACCATACCATGCCACCATCTGCATGGCAAATTAGCATCCAGTCAAGTGTTTATTAGCAAAACTAAATATCAACTTTAGTAGGGACGGGATGGAGGGGATGTGGTGGGGGGGGGGGGACTATTCTGCTTTTGATAAAGAACGAGGAATTAGTAGCCTAGCCTATATATCGATAGGATTTAATAGACCAAGGGTCATCAAGACGACGCGATAGAGTAATCCATAGTTAATTTACTATCTATGTCATCTGGGTTTGTGTAAGTCTGGACCAAACGGAGGATCAGTAGCATATCAAGTTACGATATTTAATGCATATCATGACGTTAATAATTCCCTATTGATCAAATATGAAGAGTAGCCTAATTTGACTAAATCTTCGATTCTTTCTCCTTTACTTCGCAATAGTTCAGCTCTCGAACCACACAGAGAAGAAGAAGCTCTCCTATTTGCTAACAGTGTTTCATTCCGCCTGCTTGCTCTCCGGTTTTTTAATTCCAAACAGCGTTCAAATCCAGATTAAAATAACTCTAGCTATTGATCCGTGCTCTGGATTCGACATTAATTTGAGTTCAGTTCTCACTTTGCAAGAGGATCAATGGGAAGCAATAACAGCTGACATCGCTGCTGAAAGGGATAGAAAAGAAGGACTGGGGGGAAAATCGAAACGCTAACAAATAAATAATGTGTTACTTTTCTTCCGACATCGACTTTGATTTTTTTGCTTGACTCTTCCCAGGCCACAGTGAAGAGACGCAAAGCAGAGACGGAGTAGACAATCATTTCAATAGGCTAAGTGGAAAATTCATCTATATTCTAGGCGTACATGAAGTTGATTAATTCACATAATATTATCCTTTAGCAACAAGGACTAAATAGCCTAAAAATAAGTATAACAATCCCAACAGGTGTAATATCGGTTCAAAACTGGACTTGTTAAAGATATTTTTCATAACCTCATTCTTCTCTACAAATTATTGCGCTGTGAAAAGATCAGGTGTCTATTTCACCTGCTACTCAATGATTTTAGAATAACCAAAATATCCTTATTCGTCTGCACAGCACACAAATTGATATTTAGAGGTTCGTCACATAACAGGCGTACCATCTAAATGATGATGTTTCAATTAGCCTAAGATACTAAACCATATGCCAAAACCTAACTTTTTACTTGTTGAAAACCTACTATGATTAGAGAAATAATCAGACGCAGAAATAGGCCTACTGCGAAAAAATTAAATGCATGTCAGAGAGCATGTTAGGCCTAGCACTTCCTTTTTGATGTCCATAATTGAACATAGGCTAATAGAAAAATAGGAAGTTTGAAAAAAGTGTGTGACTATGCTGATAAACTATGCTGATAAATCAACCGAAGCGATGAAAGTGTGTTTTAGTGGGAAATAAAACGGGTGAGTAAGCCTATAGGAATAAATTAGGCAATAATCATTTGACCGTTTTTTTTCACGTCATGTTTGTTAAATAAGAATGTTAAAGTTGTCAAAAATCGAAATAGACAATTATAGCCTACACACTTAGACTATATCAATTAGGCCAATATAATGTCATAAAAAATTATGGAAACGTTTGTCTGCGTCGACTGGTGGATATGACTCTCATAGGACTCTAATCTTTCCAGTTGACAAAAAAAAAAGATCAATTGCATCCCTCCGTTATAACAGCTATAAAGATGATTTGGCATGTCAACATACACAGACAATTTATTATATTTTGAAAGCAAACATTTTAGATTAAAAGGATCACGGATGAAAAATATAGGCTAGGCTACTGTTGAAAGACACAAGGCACCTTGCTAACCTTGTTCCCTTTTAGCTTACATTTTATTTGAAAAGTTTTATAATTATTATATAATATCTAAAACGTTGTATTATAAGATGATTGAAAAATTATAAAACGTTTTATTAAGTCAAATTAGATTGATTTTTATAAACTGCTCATGAAAGTTAAAGGTTGTTTTCTTTCTTTCCAAAACTATTATTTCTTGAAGAAAAGCCGCATCGTCAACCGCTTATCGTTAGAGAGCGAGCTGAGCGAGCTGCACTTGATCATATTTTGTGTATTCATCAACTGTGAATGAACCTAAACGCCTTACGCTTTGGAGCAGCTCGTTTACAACTCGTCGGTTAAGCGGAAACCTTCCAGTTTGTAGCCAGTCATTTGGGGCAGGATGTAAATTGTAGTGGTCTGTAGTAAACAGGTGTTTCCCTATTCTTTCTCTCGGCTCCCTCTCAAAATACTTCTCCGCTAGTTTTCGATTTCAGGATTTTTTCTTTCCGAGGATTAAAGTGAACATAATTGATGCTTAACGGAACCTTAGTCAACACGTAGGCTACCTGCTCTCTCTCTCTCTAAATATATTAATGTACGCTCTCTCTCTCTTTCTCTCTCTCTCTCGCTCTCTCTCTCTCTTTCTAACACACACACAGAGAGAGAGAGAGAGAGAGAGAGAGAGAGAGAGAGAGAGAGAGAGAGAGAGAGAGAGAGAGAGAGAGAGAGAGAGAGAGAGAGAGAGAGAGAGAGAGAGAGAAGACATTATGTTACCAAATTTAGAGAAAATGCTAAATTCATCTATTAACTAATATACTTCACTATCATTTTAATCCACGGCTTAGATTATGTTAAAATATACATTTACAAATAGCAAAGGGTTAGCAAAACAATGGTGAGAGATGTGTTCATTGTGTATGGTGCTGTGCAGACAGTGTTAGGGCCACTGTTCGGTCATTAACTTAAAGCATGGCTTTGTTTAGTTTAATAAGCATTAAAGGCTACGATAGATAATGGGTGTTTTTAAAATAGTCAAAGGCAAGTATGGTTATAATCACCTTATTACACGGAAGCTTAATTGGGGTTTTGTACAAAGACATCAAAACGTTGACTTTTAATCTGTGACGAGTCATATTTCTCCACGGTATTCGTTGGATGACTAAAAGTAGTTCACGCGCATTAGATGGAACAATGTTGTAACATCTTGGACATGTTCCCCACTGTAGGCCTTGACTAAGGTAGCGGACACAACTACTCCGAATGTTCAACTACTGATAGGCCTACCTCGATTCAAAGTAAAACTATAGGTGTTGACTATATGGAGATTATATGTCAGGTGATTTGTCCTTTCCACAAGTGATGATACCTTTCCCGACCTGAGCAGAGGACCGCATGAAAAACAACGTTCAAAACATGAGGTAAAAATTACAACTCAGGACCAAAGCAAGAGGTAAAGTTTAACAGTTACCCTGACTTTGAAACGTGTGGAAACGCTCCTAATGATTCAAACCAACGGGTTCAGAAGTTAGAATGCAAAGCATTTTTGAAGAAAACGTAGGGTAGCCTAACGCATGTATCACATGGGCTGATGATAAATAATACATCCCAAACGCTAGTCTTAAGAAAGATATGCAATTCTCAATGACTGTAAACAAGATTCACATTTCAAGAGGCAGAGTTGACGACCACACAATCAGTAAGTACTACAACAATTAATACGAGTTCACGCTTAAAATAGTCGGATAGCCTACAGCCAGATTCGTGTTGCGTTAAAAGTTGGACGCCAACAAAATCCCGAAAGGTAAAAGAGTAGAACACAACGCAATCACAGTCTAAACATTCGGAGTACTTACGTTGTTATAAACAATCCCTTTGAAGGTCGTAGATTTCGTTTATCCTCAAAACCGAAACTTTTCAATTGCAGGCTGGCGAAAGCACCGGAGATAACGGAGTCGCATGGAAAGGAAAGTAGGCTAGTTAACACCTCGTTGCAAGGTTGCTGTGTGGCGAGGCAGGCTGTGCCAGCTCTTGTGTTCAGAGTGGTATCAGTTGCATGTATCGCTGAGAGAGGGAATATGCGTGGAGTCTAGGAATAACGAGGAAAAAGCAGAGATTGAATCTAAGGTAGATGTGTCGCTCGCAAACAGTGTTTTAGGTGCAGTGCTGCCGCTCAGCGCTGGGTTTGCTCAATGACTGACATTCTCTCCTTTCCACTTTCCCCCATTCGCAGCTCCCCAGCCCCCTCTCTCCGTCCGTCTTCCCCAGGGTGGGTTTTAGTGAGCTTTGTGAACAGTGAATGAATTATCTTCTGTCTTCGCTGCATAAGAGACCAGTGGAAATGAAGTCCACTTCTAAACAAAATGTACATAAAACATGCATATTATTTCCAATCAAAGATATGATTACGCACAGCGCACGCGTTACAGTAGCCGTGAAATGACAAAGTTCCATACGTGGTGACCTCTCAAAACAAGCTGCTTATGCAAAGCAATTAATTAGCCTACTGTGTTAAATACAAATGAAAAGGTGTTGAAACTGTCAGGGCCAGTTTTAAATGTATGAAAAGCAACAACTAGTTTGCTCCGTCCAGCACAGGACACAAAATACCCCCACATTCTAAGAAAGCATTTAAACCAAAATATATACTTTTTATTTTGTATTTTGTAGCAAGACTTTAAATTGTTCTTAGTGACCATAATTACTTTTCTAAGTGTGCAACCCATACTATGTTGCTCATAGAGATCTTTTTGGATCATCTATTGTGGGTTGTCAAAAACAGGAAAACACTTGCATTTGGTCTTTGCCTGCCTTTTCCAGTCTATGGACCGTTCAGATATTGTCCACCTGCTGGAAAGATATTGAATTGCATGTATAGTCCATCAAATAGGAGGGAAATATTACTGTAAATAATATCACATACCTTACATAAAAAGATTCTTATTAGACTATGCTGTAAAGTAGATGTACAATACAGTGTTTAAAGTGTATTTCGATGGTGAATTGAACTCTTATTTTGTTGAATTACTTTATATCTGAGTGTCAAAATGAACCTCAAATGAACATTTAATTTACATGAAGACTAGTCTCATTTCACAGCTATTGTGCCAAGGCTATCTGTGACAGTAAATTCCCTAACGTGGGAAACGTGGGAGGGGGATTCAGTAGTACCCCTGCATATGGGCTGCATGCATACACATTATCACTTAGTTGTGTTGCTAATGATGTCTATTTGAGTGTGACTAGAGGGAAGGAGGAAGAGGCCTACCTGTGTCCCAGGTCTCTCTCAATTCAAAATCAAATGGCACAGCTCAACCACTAATGTTTATAAATGGTCTGGTGTGTATTGACTTATAGGGCCTTTGATAGCAAATCTTTCACAGGACTTGCTCCAAATTTCCTAACACTCCAAAACACATGTATTCTGTGTTGCTGAGGTGTTGTGATCAGAAGTACTGTAGTTAAGTTAAACTACTCGGTAATATAGAAATGAATATTCAACTAGTCAGTGACCACTGTGTGGATTTTGTGATAGCGCCTAGCCTACAGTGCTTATTTGTTGTCTCTACCTTCTTGCCCTTTGTGCTGTTGTCTGCCCAATAATGTTTGTACCATGTTTTGTGCTGCTACCATGTTGTGTTGCTACCATGTTGTTGTCATGTTGTGTTGCTACCATGCTGTGTTGTCATGTGTTGCTGCCATGCTATGTTGTTGTCTAAAGGTCCCTCTTTATGTAGTGTTGTGTTGTCTCTCTTGTCGTGATGTGTGTTTTGTCCTATATTTATTTATTTACTTAAATCTCAGCCCCTGCAGGAAGTCTTTTGCCTTCTGGTAGGTCGTCATTGTAAATAAGAATTTGTTCTTAACTGACTTGCCTAGTTAAATAAAGGTTCAATAAAAACATTTTAAAAAAAATAGACACTGTGTCCTGGGATTTCCAATGATCTTCTATGTAGAAGAACCCCTTATCTTCTCACTCTTGTCCAGCTTGTGAGTATCATAGAGCAACACATGTTACATGTGCGTGTCCGTGGGAAACTCATCTTTTCATAATTAGCTTTTAATAGTTTGTAGCTCAAAACTTTCTGACTCTACAGACGTTTTTGTAACATAAAAATATCCCTGGGCCCCTTCGGATTTGGCTCAGCCCCTGTTAATCACACAGACCAATGGTTGATATCTACAGATGAAGAAGACATGAATTAATCCAATCCTCAAATACACAATGTTTAAAAGGGGTTAGAAGTCCAAAACTCAGAGGCATTATGGTGGGACTCATTGAGTTAACTTATAAATAGTACTTTGTACACGCCAGAACGAACATGTACAAACACACACTTTTTCCCTGTGCTGTGGGAATTCTAAATGCATGCCGATAAATGAAAGTCAGGTAAATGAAAAGTCATTTTTTGCTGGGGTCTTGGGACTAATAGAGTTAAAACTCACTATTAAGATAACACCAAACAACTATAATATGAGTTGAACTCACAACCTTTCAAATGATGTTGTAATTACTAGGTAGTGCAGTCCATCATGACTCTTTGCCCAGAGTAGAGCAATTAATACCCATTGTGTCATTCAACAGCACTGCCTCAATGATATACACTTAATTTCTTGTCTTAATTATTAGTATAGTGACACATGGAAACACTGCAGAGTCTGTGATTATAGCACGGAACTGTGCTAGATAAATGAACCGTCCCTACTGTGTCATTAATGCAAATGTCACATCTGTGTTGGAGATGTCTTTTCATTGTTTTGTCACCTACCTTCCGAAAACACTTGTTTTGAAAGGTGCTAAGTTAATTGGTATTTTCTGCACTCTTAAATTCCCTGTGTCACACACACACACACACACACACACACACACACACACACACACACACACACACACACACACACACACACACACACACACACACACACACACACACACACACACACACACACACACACACACACACACACACACACACACACACACACACACACACACACACACACACACAAAACAAAGTAAACAACATACAAAAAACAGAGAATGGTTTTAGACTTGGAGTCAAAATCTGTATCCCCCGACAATGCCAGAGGAGTGTGTGGAGAAGGAGGAGGGTGGAATAGGAATTTAATGAGTGTTTTGGTGCAAGTCTATACTCACTCATTTCTCTCCCCTTTATTCCTTTCTACCACCTGCTTTCTGTAATAGTCCACTTTAGAGGCCATGCTGCATTAAAGGAACTGGAGCTCAGGATGGGAGCTGGACAAGCCAGAGAGAGAGAGCACCTTTCTCCACAGAAATTACATTAAGGGCTGTTCTTCTTTTGTACACCCCGTTCACCTCGGATCACCAGGTCCTGCTGTGTCGGACTGCCAGCGATCACACACACACACATACACACACACGCATGCACACACACACGTACGCACGCACGCACGCACACGTACGCACACGTACGCACACGTACGCACACGTACGCACACACACACACACACACACACACACACACACACACACACACACACACACACACACACACACACACACACACACACACACACACACACACACACACACACACACACACACACACACACACACACACACACACACACACACACACACACACACACACACACACACACAGAGAGAGGAAAGAGTGAGGACAGCAGCACAGCAAGACAGTGCAACATGATCAAAGGCTCTGGGGAACTGAGCAGAATCGGGCTCTAAAAATGGCTCACCAGCTGATTCTCTGAGTCTTGGCAGACACTACTTGATACGGAGGCTTTCAAATGGAACTAAAGGCCGGGCCTGGCGTGTGTCATACTCCAACAGGGGGCAGGGCTCGTTTGTGGAGCAATCTTTGTCTGCTTGCTGTCGGGAATGTGGCACCTAGGTGGGAGCGTTGGTTATTTTCCCTGTCTTTTTATTAGGATGGGCTTCGAGAGGGGGGCTTGGAACTCCTATCATTCTGGAGCTCCATCAAAACCGCTCTTGAGGAATATGGCACAATAATATTCAACATAAAATCAATGGCTTGTTTAATTTAAACAGGACCAGGAAATGTGGTAATTGCAAAGGAGGCCCACAAATCAAGAGCCCTTGTTATCCCATTTTCCGCTCCATTAATTGGTGGAAAGGGAATAAACATTATTTTAGGTAACTATTAGGTCTGGCTCCTATCTCTTTGCACTATGTTTTCTCATGCACTGCCATACACAGTGGAGACATTCACCACCTTCAACGTTTGTCTCTGTGTGGATGAGGGATGCATCTTTAGGAGTGATGGGAGACAGAGCGAGAGAGCTTTTATGGGTCCATTACTGATTCAGTGGCAGAAGCACTAAGGAGGACTGTGAAACAGGATCGTTTCACTGCCTAGTTGATGTCACATGCCACTCATCCACCTGCTGTCCGTCTGTGAATGTGCTCTCTCTCTCTCTCTCTCTCTCTCTCTCTCTCTCTCTCTCTCTCTCTCTCTCTCTCTCTCTCTCTCTCTCTCTCTCTCTCTCTCTCTCTCTCTCTCTCTCTCTCTCTCTCTCTCTCTCTCTCTCTCTCTCTCTCTCTCTCTCTCTCTCTCTCTCCTCAAGTGTCTATTGATAGAGACAGGCATGTTTCAAAGCTGAAAACAGATGCTAGACCCAAACACTCATGAATGTACAGAAATACAGCTCACAGCTCACGCTGAAAATAATCACGTCTTTGTCAATTCTAAGGCTATTTGTGAGACAGTGTGTAATTATCGTTTGAAGATGTATTCCTCAGTAACGGAAACAGCGCCACTGTCTGTCCCACCGCTGTTGGCATTGTTGTGTTGGTGAAGCAGAGGTAAGGAGCGTTGCACATCGCGCTAAAAGAAACGTCAGTACATATTCTGCTGTTTCATCATGCATGCAGTGACGTCAGAGAGAAAAAACAGTGTTCCTTGTTTGCAGTAACTTCTTTGTTGTTTTAATATCACAAATGGACGTGGCTGTTTCACCATGAAGGATTCCAGCTGTAAAAAAAAGACTTTAACTGCTCCCTCAAGCAAGACGTTGGACATGGAGTGATATCTGGAAAGGTCACAATTATTCACAGATTGGGGTATAGCTGCTAGCATGATACAGATGTTATGTTTCATAGCCATAGACAATATCCCTCCCTCCTCCCTCCCGCTCCCCAGCATACGAAACCAGAAGGCATCAAGACTCATCTATCTAAGTGTAACTCAGCCATTAGGAGCACACAGGAAAATGCCATCCATGACCGGGAGCACAAGGCAACTGACAAACAGCCAGAGACAAATCAGAAGATCATTTATAAGCTCATGTGCTAAAATCTCATTATTTGGCAATACAGATTTAGCAACACGCCCAGCATAGGGTCATAAATTCCTGCGGCTGTAAATGATTAAAGAAACAGCCCTTGGTGTAAATCAGAATCAACACGCTTTGTTTAAGGAATTAACTTCCTTCATGTACCATATATCTTGTCTTAATTTATTTATATTTTGTGTAAAAGGCTCATTGTGAGAATCTTCCAGTTGCGAAAGATTGTGCTGTTTTTCCCTCGCTAAAAAAAGCAACTCTGTAAGCCCAGTCCACCACAACACGCCCCAGAACAGCCCTGAGCCCTCACATTTGAAAGTTAAAGTGTAAATAAACCAAGCAGAATTGAAAGCTTTATGTGCCTAGACAACCCTCTCCCCTCCTGTCACATTGGATTTGGATTATCAGCTGCCATTTTGGAGGGGTGTTTACAGAGGAGACACGAGGACGATGCCTTTAAATGACTGACGGTAGCCTCTGTCTGCACCTCTTCTCTCAAATAGACACACACTTGCAAGCCACTACAGAAGGTCATTGATATAAACGTGGATTGAATCATTGTGTTACACATTGTACATTAATTGCCAGAGAAGTTGTAAATAGCACCGTCAGGTTGTGGTATTAGCCTACTCTTGAGGTCGCTAAACAAAACAACCCCCGGAGGTATCCAAATCTACATGCTCTGACATGTGTCCTCATATGTTTTACATGCAGAAGTGAGCAATATCCCGAAACATTAGAAGATAAAGACACGTAATGTTGAAGAGGTTTGTGTAAGTGGGTATTGTACATTATAAACTGGGTGGGTTGAGCCCTGAACGCGATTGTCTGAAAAAAAGAAGACTTTTTATGCTCTCTTTACGTTGGTAACCAGTTAATAATAGCAATAAGCCATCTCGGGGGTTGTGGTGTATGGCCAATATACCACGGCTAGGGGTTGTATCCAGGCACTCCGCGTTGCGTTGTGCTTATGAACAGCCCTTAGCCATGGTATATTGGCCATATACCCCACCTCCTAGGGCATTATTGCTTAAATATCCTCCCCTGTCTCTCCTGTGGTCCAGATCTTAGGAAAAGTAGCTGCTGCTTTGGTGATCCTAATAAAATACTAAAGTATCAAAGAGCCATTTCTCAGCAGAGAGCTTTGTGTGCTGTTAGTGTAGTGTGAAGCCTTTACAACAGCGTCCATGTTTCAGCATGGTCTCTGGTCAAAACTAAGGCACTTATTTAGGGAATAGGGTTCTATTTGGGTTGTAGACCCTGTGATGTTTTGATGCATGGACATCTTCCCACCACGGTGGTTGTTATGTTGGTTGTAGGGCTGGGTGAATTACCACCATGGTGGTTGTTATGTTGGTTGTAGGGTTGGGTGAATTACCACCATGGTGGTTGTTATGTTGGTTGTAGGGCTGGGTGAATTACCACCATGGTGGTTGTTATGTTGGTTGTAGGGCTGGGTGAATTACCACCATGGTGGTTGTTATGTTGGTTGTAGGGCTGGGTGAATTATCACCACGGTGGTTGTTATGTTGGTTGTAGGGCTGGGTGAATTACCACCACGGTGGTTGTTATGTTGGTTGTAGGGCTGGGTGAATTACCACCATTGTGGTTGTTATGTTGGTTGTAGGGCTGGGTGAATTACCACCATGGTGGTTGTTATGTTGGTTGTAGGGCTGGGTGAATTACCACCACGGTGGTTGTTATGTTGGTTGTAGGGCTGGGTGAATTACCACCACGGTGGTTGTTATGTTGGTTGTAGGGCTGGGTGAATTACCACCACGGTGGTTGTTATGTTGGTTGTAGGGCTGGGTGAATTACCACCAAGGTGGTTGTTGTGTTGGTTGTAGGGCTGGGTGAATTACCACCACGGTGGTTGTTGTGTTGGTTGTAGGGCTGGGTGAATTACCACCATGGTGGTTGTTGTGTTGGTTGTAGGGCTGGGTGAATTACCACCATGGTGGTTGTTGTGTTGGTTGTAGGGCTGGGTGAATTACCACCATGGTGGTTGTTGTGTTGGTTGTAGGGCTGGGTGAATTACCACCACGGTGGTTGTTATGTTGGTTGTAGGGCTGGGTGAATTACCACCACGGTGGTTGTTATGTTGGTTGTAGGGCTGGGTGAATTACCACCATGGTGGTTGTTGTGTTGGTTGTAGGGCTGGGTGAATTACCACCACGGTGGTTGTTGTGTTGGTTGTAGGGCTGGGTGAATTACCACCATGGTGGTTGTTGTGTTGGTTGTAGGGCTGGGTGAATTACCACCATGGTGGTTGTTGTGTTGGTTGTATGGCTGGGTGAATTACCACCATGGTGGTTGTTGTGTTGGTTGTAGGGCTGGGTGAATTACCACCACGGTGGTTGTTATGTTGGTTGTAGGGCTGGGTGAATTACCACCACGGTGGTTGTTGTGTTGGTTGTAGGGCTGGGTGAATTACCACCACGGTGGTTGTTGTGTTGGTTGTAGGGCTGGGTGAATTACCACCACGGTGGTTGTTGTGTTGGTTGTAGGGCTGGGTGAATTACCACCACGGTGGTTGTTGTGTTGGTTGTAGGGCTTGGTGAATTACCACCACGGTGGTTGTTATGTTGGTTGTAGGGCTGGGTGAATTACCACCATGGTGGTTGTTGTGTTGGTTGTAGGGCTGGGTGAATTACCACCATGGTGCTTGTTATGTTGGTTGTAGGGCTGGGTGAATTACCACCATGGTGGTTGTTATATTGGTTGTAGGGCTGGTTGAATTACCACGACGAGCTACAAAGATTGGTCACCAACACATTACAGAGACACCCCTGACTGGGAGGATGATTCAATATGATGTCCAGTATATGTCTCTTTTATGTCTCTCTCAAAGTGAAATGCTGTCTTTGTGTGAGTCAGGGCATATATACTGTAGCCCTCCTTCTCTTCCCTCTCGCCCAGGCTAATAATACATCCTGTCATGATGGGTATTTTTTCAACTAAATCCTATTGTTCACCACGACATGTTTTTGACAGCCCTGGTCTGTTTATGATATAGGGAATGATGTCGTAGTATGACTAAATCAATATTATCACACCACCTTTAAACACATTATTACAGTATAGGGGGAAGGAACTATTGTTTGAGGGAAATACTGAATATTACCATATGGGGAAAAGACATGGGACACATTTGATTAGCATTTTGAAGGTGATTATAATACATTTTATGCTTTGCTTTTTTTCGTTTCTGCTCAGCAATGAAAAGTGTGTGGATTTTATCTGCCTTGACATGTCCTTGTCGAGTGATTTCAACCGTGATGGTAATAACAATAATTAACTTCTAAGTGTGGAAAGTCAAAGACATGAATATTCTCACATTGTGTAAGAGCAAGTCTGCAAATCGTTTCACCGTTTTTTTTTTGGGGGGGGGGGGCAAATTAACAATAATTGCTTGTTAGAGAGGTTTCAAATAAATGTAGTTTGGTTCTGTCTATGCTCTCAAAATAAACTCAAACATTTAGAAAACGTATTTTATTGCTAACCTAATTGTCACAACAGCTATTAAGAAATGATTATACATTTAGTCGACTACGCCACACAGAGGTACTACTTGGAGTGAATACATTGAGACAAATATATTATACCACAAAATGCAATCAATGGAGGACATGTTTTTCTCTAAAAGACAGACTTCCCCATCAGTTTTAATTAACGTTTTAGTTACTCTTCCACAGGCGTTAGATATCTGAGAAATTATTATTAATAACAATATAATTTCCAGAGATTAACCCTGCTTTCCCTTTATTCCTGATCTGTCAACCTTTGGAAAATTGATCTTAGAAGATGAATGGATGTCCTGTGGAATGGTTCGTCCTTGCTAGCATCTTTCTCTCTATTCACAAGTCATGTGTTTAATGATGCAATTGTATCTTATTTGTCATTCATGTGTAATGTCACATTGACCAAATTGACCAAATCTAAAAATCAGAATATCACCTTGACTTTAGTCACACAATCTAACATTTGTCTAGTAACAGTGATATAACGCTATATTATACCAAGATGGTGTCTGTAAAGCACTTAAGGACCACAACCTTTATAGTACTAAAAGTATACAGTATCTAAGCATAACCATTGATATCCACTCTGTATGTTGCTCATCCGAAATCAAAGTCCTTAAATCAAGACAATTAAATCATATCTACCACCACACATAATAACAAGCTGTCAGAGCACATCCCTAATCAAACCCAGTCCCAAAACAGTCCTGTGCACTAACCATGGATGTCCCTGGACGGACCTGACCACCATTGACAAAATGTGTAAACACAGGCTCCTCTCTGCCCATTGGCAGACAGACAGGAGATATCACATAAAGTGAGTGCCTCTATTGGCCCCTATTACCCCCTTCTGACAGTGGGGATGTGATTATGACCAGCCAAGGTAACGCTAACACTAGCTGCCTCGGTTTCAGTCTTTGCCTCTCACTCTGTCTCTGCCTCTCGCTCTGTCTCTGCCTCTCTCTCTGTCTCTGCCTCTCTCTCTGTCTCTGCCTCTCTCTCTGTCTCTCTCCCTTTCTATGTCTCTGCCTCTCTCTCTGTCTCTGCCTCTCTCTCTGTCTCTGCCTCTCTCTCTGTCTCTCTCCCTTTCTATGTCTCTGCCTCTCTCTCTGTCTCTGCCTCTCTCTCTGTCTCTGCCTCTCTCTCTGTCTCTGCCTCTCTCTCTGTCTCTGCCTCTCTCTCTGTCTCTCTCCCTTTCTATGTCTCTGCCTCTCTCTCTGTCTCTGCCTCTCTCTCTGTCTCTGCCTCTCTCTCTGTCTCTGCCTCTCTCTCTGTCTCTGCCTCTCCTCTGTCTCTGCTCTGTCTCTGCCTCTCTCTCTGTCTCTCTCCCTTTCTCTGCCTCTCGCTCTGTCTCTGCCTCTCTCTCTGTCTCTGCCTCTCTCTCTGTCTCTGCCTCTCGCTCTGTCTCTGCCTCTCGCTCTGTCTCTGCCTCTCTCCCTGTCTCTGTCTCTGCCTCTCTCTCTCTGTCTCTCTCCCTGTCTCTGCCTCTCTCTCTGTCTCTGCCTCTCTCTCTGTCTCTGCCTCTCTCTCTGTCTCTCTCCCTTTCTCTGCCTCTCACTCTGTCTCTGCCTCTCGCTCTGTCTCTGCCTCTCTTTCTGTCTCTGCCTCTCTCTCTCCCTGTCTCTGTCTCTGCCTCTCACTCTGTCTCTGCCTCTCGCTCTGTCTCTGCCTCTCTTTCTGTCTCTGTCTCTGTCTCTGCCTCTCTCTGTCTCTGCCTCTCACTCTGTCTCTGCCTCTCGCTCTGTCTCTGCCTCTCTTTCTGTCTCTGCCTCTCGCCCTGTCTCTGCCTCTCGCTCTGTCTCTGCCTCTCACTCTGTCTCTCTCTCACTGTCTCTGTCTCTGCCTCTCGCTCTGTCTCTGCCTCTCTGTCTCTGCCTCTCACTCTGTCTCTGTCTCTGTCTCTGCCTCTCTCTGTCTCTGCCTCTCTGTCTCTGTCTCTGTCTCTGCCTCTCGCTCTGTCTCTGCTCTCTCTGTCTCTGTCTCTGTCTCTGCCTCTCTCTGTCTCTGCCTCTCTCTCTCTGTCTCTGTCTCTGCCTCTCTCTGTCTCTCTCTCCCTGTCTCTGCCTCTCGCTCTGTCTCTGCCTCTCTCTCTGTCTCTGCCTCTCTCTCTGTCTCTGCCTCTCTCTCTGTCTCTGCCTCTCTCTCTGTCTCTGCCTCTCGCTCTGTCTCTGCCTCTCGCTCTGTCTCTGCCTCTCTCCCTGTCTCTGTCTCTGTCTCTGCCTCTCTCTCTGTCTCTCTCCCTGTCTCTGCCTCTCTCTCTGTCTCTGCCTCTCTCTCTGTCTCTGCCTCTCTCTCTGTCTCTCTCTCCTTGTCTCTGCCTCTCACTCTGTCTCTGCCTCTCGCTCTGTCTCTGCCTCTCTTTCTGTCTCTGCCCTCTCCCTGTCTCTGTCTCTGCTCTCTCTGTCACTCTCCCTGTCTCTGCTCTCTCTCTCTGTCTCTGTCTCTGTCTCTGCCTCTCTCTCCTGTCTCTGTCTCTGCCTCTCACTCTGTCTCTGCCTCTCTCTGTCTCTGTCTCTGTCTCTGCCTCTCGCTCTGTCTCTGCCTCTCGCTCTGTCTCTCTCTCTCCCTGTCTCTGTCCTCTGCCTCTGTCTCTGCCTCTCTCTGTCTCTCTCCCTGTCTCTGCCTCTGCCTCTGTCTCACTCACTCTCTCTCTCTCTCTCTCTCTCTCTCTCTCTCTCTCTCTCTCTCTCTCTCTCTCTCTCTCTCTCTCTCTCTCTCTCTCGCTCTCTCTCTCTTTCTGTCTCTCTCCCTGTCTCTGCCTCACTCTCTGCCTCTCTCTCTCTGTCTCTGCCTCACTCTCTGCCTCTCTCTCTGTCTCTGCCTCTCTCCCTGTCTCTGCCGCTCTCTCTGTCTCTGCCCCTGCCTCAGTCTCTATCGCTACCTTTCCCTCTGTTTCTCACTCTGCACTCTAGAAAAAAAGGTGCTATCTAGAAACTAAAAGGGTTCTTCGGCTGTCCACATAGGAGAATCCTTTGAATATTCATTTTTTGGTTCCAGGTAGAACCCTTTTGGTTCTACCTGGAACCCCATTTTTTTTATGGGGACATCCAAAGAACCCTTTTGGAACCCTTCTTTTCAAAGAGTGTACCTCTGCTTTTGTCTCTCCCTCTGCCTTTTTCTCTGCCCTTGTCTCTTATCAGGTCAGCACCATTGTTCCTCAGGGAGATGGACTTCCTGATAGGGCCCTGCTTGGAGGAAGCCTTGATGTTGACACACAGGATATTAGTCACCCTGGCCAACGAGGGGGCTCGCCGCTGCACACCCGTTTGATTTCCATTTCCCCCCTCTCTCCAAACACGGGCAAATGGGGCTGGAGTGAGGGGACACTGGGTGGACCGAGGTTTAGGAGGAGGGAGGAAGGGAGGTATTCTTATTTATTGTTCACATATTTCTAAGGAGGGAACCTGCAGGGTCAAATAAGTAAACATGATTTGACCCAGGGAAAGAGGTGGTGGTTTGCTAATATGGAAAGACAGAGAGAGCACATAGGGTTGAGCCTGAGTAGGAGTTGTGCTCCTGGAAATGATTTAAAACGTGTAGTGTGTTTGTTGCTTTAAAAGGTTGCGGAGTTTGTAATTTCCACTGAAGAAATTTCTGACTTGATTTTCCCTTTCGAAAAATCTATCAACCCCTACAAAAATGTCCATGAATTATCATTTCCTGTTGCTGCAGGTTTATTTTCCAGCTGTAGCAAACTGGCTCAAATTAAGATCCTACATCTGTAGTAATTATCTTCATGTTGTATTTGTGATGACAGATAGTTTGATTTTGATACATTGCATTATGAAGGTACACCCCTTCCTCTGATTGACATGGGGACACCAACTAAAATACTGTATCGTAAAGTCTTTGTTTTACTAAATGTATTTTTCCTCATATATTCTTTGCAGCATGCTAGCTAAGTCAGTATGAGAGAGACTATGTCTACCTCTTTTCCTCTCTGAGTGTACTAGGCCCAGTGCCATGGTCCCCCACTATTCCCACTGAGCACTATGTGAGCCAAACACAGCCAGCAGCCACCACCACAGCTGCCTGCCAAGGTGACAGCCCCTCGGCTATGAGCCCTGCCTGCACTCTTTATCAGCTGTCCAGCCCAGTAGCAGTCCCAGTCCCAGTCGACAGGCTTAATGAGCTCTGCGCCCAGCTAGAGACCCAGCGCTGACAGCCATCAGACCACAGAGAGAGTAGGGGCTGTGGGGTGAGGAGCTGGTGGTGAATTGGTTGTGGTGGAGGTGGTGGGGAGATGGTTAAAGCCAGCCCATGCCCTGCAGGTGGGCCTGACCCCTGACCCTTGCCCTTTATGCCCCAGCTTGGTCCCAGTGTCCTGACTGATGACACTGAGATTACCGCTATACGGGTACTGTGGGGACTGGACAGCTCACGTCCCTCCTTTAGAGCCTACTGCCCAGCTCGCGGTCACTATTGAAACATTGATGTCAGAGTTTCATTTCACAAAGCAGAGGGTAAAGACAAGAGGACTATGATGACCTTTGAACTTTACCGGCCTGCATCTTGTCACTGCAACTCCTGTGCGTTCCGTCATTTGCACTTCATTGGAGTTGCCACGGTTGAAGTGGGATTAGAAGTCCCACCAAACAAACATGGCTGCCTCTATTGAATTCCTGTCTGGTCCATGCAAACAAGGCGTGACCGATTTAATTTGTTTGTCACGTTGGCTTAATTTAACCTGATACCTTTAAGCGTGAGTAGGAAATGATTGGGAGGTTGGGGTTAATTCTTCAGTGTCTCCTGATTGGTTTAGGACATGTGGTTGGGTATATGCCACAATGCTCTGCCCTGTCAAAGAATTTAGACTCCTAAAATCTAAAAATAATCCAGGGAAAAATCTTGGGGCCAGCCAGCAGTGCCAATTGGATATTGCTGTTGTTCTTCTGAAATAGAGAGATAGAGAGGAAGAAGGAGTTTGAGTAGGATACAGTGTATTAACTAGGAGTGAAGGCATGGTGCTGGTAACAGAGTCTCTGAGAGAGCGAGAGAGAGAAAAAGAAAGAAAGAAAGAGCACACGGAAGCTGCGAGGGCACCCACGGACAGCTACAAGATGGAGTAGCAGCATGCGCAAGATAAGCTGTCGGCACGGAGACAGTGTGTGACAGTCCTCGAAGCAGCGAGCAGGCGGGAGTGTGACGGGGAATACAGAGAGCGGCATTATTGTTTAAATCATTGATTGCTTCCCTTCCTCTCAGCGCAGACGCCTCTGACAACAGAAATGCAAAGGGAAAAAAGGGACCAGATCCAGTTACCAGCCCTTTGTTGTTGCTCCATTCCTCTGTCTTCACTTTCTGATGCTTTGTCCCTCACCAACCACCAACCACCACCAATGTGTCTGATGCTTTGTCCCTCACCAACCACCAACCACCAACCACCACCAATGTGTCTGATGCTTTGTCCCTCACCAACCACCAACCACCACCAATGTTTCTGATGCTTTGTCCCTCACCAACCACCACAAATGTTTCTGATGCTTTGTCCCTCACCAACCACCAACCACCAACCACCACCAATGTGTCTGATGCTTTGTCCCTCACCAACCACCAACCACCACCAATGTTTCTGATGCTTTGTCCCTCACCAACCACTACCAATGTTTCTGATGCTTTGTCCCTCACCAACCACCAACCACCACCAATGTGTCTGATGCTTTGTCCCTCACCAACCACCAACCACCACCAATGTTTCTGATGCTTTGTCCCTCACCAATCACCACCAATGTTTCTGATGCTTTGTCCCTCACCAACCACCAACCACCAACCACCAACCACCAACCACCAACCACCAACCACCAACCACCAACCACCAACCACCAACCACCACCAATGTGTCTGATGCTTTGTCCCTCACCAACCACCAACCACCAACCACCACCAATGTTTCTGATGCTTTGTCCCTCACCAACCACCACCAATGTTTCTGATGCTTTGTCCCTCACCAACCACCAACCACCAACCACCACCAATGTGTCTGATGCTTTGTCCCTCACCAACCACCAACCACCACCAATGTTTCTGATGCTTTGTCCCTCACCAACCACCAACCACCACCAATGTTTCTGATGCTTTGTCCCTCACCAACCACCACCAATGTGTCTGATGCTTTGTCCCTCACCAACCACCAACCACCACCAATGTTTCTGATGCTTTGTCCCTCACCAACCACCAACCACCACCAATGTGTCTGATGCTTTGTCCCTCACCAACCACCAACCACCACCAATGTTTCTGATGCTTTGTCCCTCACCAATCACCACCAATGTTTCTGATGCTTTGTCCTTCACCAACCACCAACCACCACCAATGTGTCTGATGCTTTGTCCCTCACCAACCACCAACCACCAACCACCAACCACCAACCACCAACCACCAACCACCACCAATGTGTCTGATGCTTTGTCCCCACCAACCACCAACCACCAACCACCACCAATGTTTCTGATGCTTTGTCCCTCACCAACCACCACCAATGTTTCTGACCACCAACCACCAACCACCACCAATGTTTCTGATGCTTTGTCCCTCACCAACCACCACCAATGTTTCTGATGCTTTGTCCCTCACCAACCACCAACCACCAACCACCACCAATGTGTCTGATGCTTTGTCCCTCACCAACCACCAACCACCACCAATGTTTCTGATGCTTTGTCCCTCACCAACCACCAACCACCACCAATGTTTCTGATGCTTTGTCCCTCACCAACCACCACCAATGTTTCTGATGCTTTGTCCCTCACCAACCACCAAACCACCAAACCACCAACCACCACCAATGTTTCTGATGCTTTGTCCCTCAACCACCAACCACCAACCACCACCAATGTTTCTGATGCTTTGTCCCTCACCAACCCTAACCACCAATGTTTCTGATGCTTTGTCCCTCACCAACCACCAACCACCACCAATGTTTCTGATGCTTTGTCCCTCACCAACCACCAACCACCACCAATGTTTCTGATGCTTTGTCCCTCACCAACCACTAACCACCACCAATGTTTCTGATGCTTTGTCCCTCACCAACCACCAACCACCACAAATGTTTCTGATGCTTTGTCCCTCACCAACCACCAACCACCACCAATGTTTCTGATGCTTTGTCCCTCACCAACCACCAACCACCAACCACCACCAATGTTTCTGATGCTTTGTCCCTCACCAACCACCAACCACCACCACCACCAATGTTTCTGATGCTTTGTCCCTCACCAACCACCAACCACCACCAATGTTTCTGATGCTTTGTCCCTCACCAACCACCAACCACCACCAATGTTTCTGATGCTTTGTCCCTCACCAACCACCAACCACCACCAATGTTTCTGATGCTTTGTCCCTCACCAACCACCAACCACCAACCACCACCAATGTTTCTGATGCTTTGTCCCTCACCAACCACCAACCACCACCAATGTTTCTGATGCTTTGTCCCTCACCAACCACCAACCACCACCAATGTTTCTGATGCTTTGTCCCTCACCAACCACCACCAATGTTTCTGATGCTTTGTCCCTCACCAACCACTAACCACCTCCAATGTTTCTGATGCTTTGTCCCTCACCAACCACCAACCACCACAAATGTTTCTGATGCTTTGTCCCTCACCAACCACCAACCACCACCAATGTTTCTGATGCTTTGTCCCTCACCAACCACCAACCACCACCAATGTTTCTGATGCTTTGTCCCTCACCAACCACCAACCACCACCAATGTTTCTGATGCTTTGTCCCTCACCAACCACCAACCACCACCAATGTTTCTGATGCTTTGTCCCTCACCAACCACCAACCACCACCAATGTTTCTGATGCTTTGTCCCTCACCAACCACCAACCACCACCAATGTTTATTTCCTTCTGTTCTCTCACAATGCCTGCTATTTAACCTCCCATCACAAAGCGTGTTATTCTAGTGCATTCAAAGGCTCTGCCATGGATGGTGAAGGCTGTTTAGAATAGATCTAGACAGGTGAGGGACATTTCGCCATCTCTATAGGTAATGAACTTTGGAGGAGATCAAATATAGGAGAAGATCTTTGCTCTGTTTCAGTCTGGGAAATGGTAGAAGCCCGAGGGAGATTTTTCTTTAAACCTGAGCCATGCAAAATGTGTTGCCGTTTTGACAATTACTATTGAATAAAGGATAATGTCTCTGCCAGTGGTTTCAGTGATCTTACTTGGGAAGATAACCGGTCAGACTCAGTATTGCAGTTGTCTAGTCAAAGGGATTGATTTTCCCTCTCAACTCCTTTATGTTCTGGCAGCTTATTATCTGTTCAAATAGACAAATCGTTAGATATATCTCTATGGTTAAATATTCCGTAGTGTAGAGAGACGAGGGTTGTGTGGACATGGAGATATTTTCATGAGCTTTTTCATCCAGACAGCGTACATACCGTACTGGGCTGCTTTTTTCAAAATGTTTCAGTGTTATACTTTTTTTTTAATCCTTAGAGATTTTCATATACACTACAGCATAACTGTACAACTCATAATAACCTTCCAATATATATCCATGTTAGCAGAAGACGATTTATTGTGTGTGTACTTACGTGCATGCATGTTTGTGCGTTCCTATCAATGGCGTACCACACCTCCGCAGCGACCTGGGGGTTGCCCCCCCTTCCCAGATAGCATACGAACACGTAACAAGCATGGCAAGAAAACACATTTATTACAGGAAATGAGCTGTAAAACTGAAACATTTTCTCTGAGCCTCATTGCAAAATGTGTAAAATAGCAGGAAATTGGGAAAGAAAATGCAGAATTCTCTCAGCCTCATTGCAAAATGTGTAGAATAGCATAAGATTATCTATACAACTGCAAATGTTTCTCTCTGCCCCATGGCATTATGTGAAGAATTGCAGGAGATGTGTTTGAAAAGCTACAATTCCTCTCAGTCTCATGGCACAAAATGTGTTGAATAGCATGAGATTAGCTATACAACTGAACATGTTTCTCTTTGCCCCATGTGTAGAATTGTGGAAGTTAGATGTCCCCCCCCCCATCCCCCAAAATCTGCCCAAAATAATATATATATATATTATATATATATTTTAGTGGATGAAGGCGGCGTGGGGGGGGCGTGAAACTGCGGTACGCCACTGATTCCTATATATTCCTAAATAATAATAATATTTCACCTTTATTTAACCAGGTTGAGACTGCGACCTGGCCAAGATAAAGCAAAGCAGTGTGACACAAACAACAACACAGAGTTACACATGGGATTAACAAAAGTACAAAATATGAAATATTAATCAACACCCACCCCAACAACATAGTAATTTTCCACATCTGTTGGTTATAAATCAGAAAAGGTGTCCCATGGACAACCCCACTCGACCCTGTACGACTGGCCCTGTTTTGTTGCCATAGCGCAGAGTGAAAGAGCGTCTAGCATCGCTGGCGGACTGGCGGTTCTTGGCAGGAAGTGGCTAACAGTGAGGTTTAGTGACAGGCTCGGTTCCCCCTGCCAGCCGCCTGCCCCCCCCCCCTCCCTGTGGGCTCGCCTGTCTCTCTGTTAGCCGAGAGGCTGACACTGACGTGACACTCGTGAAATAATTATGAACCAAAAACACTGCTGACAGCAAACAGCCCGCTCCCCTCAATGATGTGTCACCAGTGATTAGCATGGGTCCTGCCATCGCCACCACCGAGAGAGAGAGAGAGGTAGGGAGGGGTGGCGGGAGACAGAGAGAAAGTAGGAGGGAGAAGGAGTGAAGATAAATAAATACATGGGAATAAAGACAGGGGCCAGAGAAAGAGCAGAAGATAGAAGAGGGGAAAGATGAAGAGAAATACAGAAAGAAGAGTACGAGAAAAACCGCGACAGATAGAAAACGAAAGATAGAGATACAGCTGGAGGGTTGAGGTTAGACAGTTCAGTGCAGAGGGCTGAATGCACTGAAGGAGCCCCTGGACATAGGGGAGTAAACAGAGGAAAGTGACACCTGTATCTGTCACCTGCTGTTAGGAGACATATGCCCTGCTCCTACCCTACTCTATCATGCAGCATCATGTCCCCCGGGCCATGAGAAAACAGCACCATGGGCGTCCGACCCTAATGTGTGGGCTCTGCCCTTTCCCCACAAAATACCAAAGGTCAGATGTGAGGAGGAAAGGGAACAGTGTGTGCGTGCACGTGTGTGTGTGGTAATAACTCAAAGTACTTCCAATATTTACATCTGTGTTGTTATATTGCTTAATTGTGTGTACATTATTTGGCTTAGGTAATTATTTGTTGGTCTGTTTATTATAGAAATAATTTTATGAACAGAATTCCCCATCTAAAGGTTTAAACGAAAACACTTCTGGAAAAGAAAGACCTCAATCAAATAGGACATTGATTAAACAGCTCCTTTTCTTACTAGAGCCAATGTGTGAGTCAGCGCTGAGATTGATCAGTGGATTTGGAAACTCCCTTTTGAAATATGAGGGAAATGCTTTGTTTCCAAGACGCAGGGCATAAAACGCTGACTGTACATAACTCTTCTTAACAGAGAGTAAATCCCAGAAAAACAACCTGCCGCTCTAAGTGGACAGTACATTTCACAGCAGTATGTTTGGAAATACATCTCAGATCATCAACCATGAAACACTCACAGAACAGGATAGAGAGAAGGAATTTATGGACACCAGGATAGCCAGAACCTAAGATAAACAAAATGGCCCTGAATAGTATGTTTTATGGTTCAAATGGATGGGTGCCCCCAAGATATTTGACTTTCTATTTGGCTTTGGCTTTACCATATCCACCTCACTCATTTGTGCATTAAGACACTCTCTTTCTAGGTTTCAAGAGCTTTGTCTGGAGTCCAGTTGACAGTTTCTAGATGGGCTCCTTTATATGTTTTGAGATGTGAGGATCTGTGTGTGTATATGTGTGTGTGTTTGGCACACAAGCATGTCTGCATGCATACATGTCAGTGTCTGTATATGTATGCATAGTATGTGTGTATATGTTTTAATGCCTATTCCTCTAGTTTTACTTCCCTTCAACTCCAACTGTGAGGGGTGGAATGTTTGAACATGGGCCGGGCTGGCTGGTGGGAGGGTGGCACATGCAGGGTGACAGGGTGACAAGGTGACAGTTCAGCTTTGAAGGGTTCATGCAATATTAATGTCCCAGAAGGAGCATCAGTAGCCTGGCCCCAGGGGTCAGCCAATTAACTGGAGCACACTTCCATTTACAGAGAGGGCCAGGTCTGTACGTAGAATGTTAAGGCTGCTGGCTGCACACTGACCACTTGTCTGACTCAACATGGCTGCCAAGTTCTAACAACATCATGTACCACCTCCACACACATATTCCCAAACCTTATTCTCCTCTCTCTATCTGCCCTTTTCTCTTTTTCTACGTGTTCTAATCCCACCCTCTTTTTCTATTTGTATGTTTTCATTTGACTTTCTTTTTGTTGTATGACTATTCCTGTTGTCGCCCGACTTGAAAACAGAGTTACACGCAAATCTCTATTTTGATACATTGGCTACAGAAAAACACCAGGAACACGTAGATACAGTAAAATGTCAAACTGTATCATGTGTGAAATCTGTTGAGTTGAACATACACACACGACAGCTTACATTCAGGGCCTTGGTCATAGCCAGGCTGTCAGGCCAGTCAGGCTATGTGG
The DNA here is from genome assembly GCF_021184085.1 of Oncorhynchus gorbuscha. Taxonomy (NCBI): domain Eukaryota; kingdom Metazoa; phylum Chordata; class Actinopteri; order Salmoniformes; family Salmonidae; genus Oncorhynchus; species Oncorhynchus gorbuscha. The sequence goes on along the minus strand of NC_060180.1, from coordinate 55,307,223 downwards.
CTGTGTGAAGGGTTGAAAATGAAGCAGCTTTCACTCCACCTCCTCCATAGCCGCTCATACATCATGGTGCTTCCTCCCAGCCGCTACACTCGTCCCTGTGGACACACACTAGTCCTGCTCCTAGAGCTGGCTACATGTCGTTTATCACTGGAGGACAGATTCTGCTTGTTCTTTTCAGCTGTGTGTTTTCAGCTGTATTTGTGGTCTCTTAGTTCGTTAGTTCAGAAATCTGTGTCAGTGTTTTCGATGAGACTTGGGCTTGTTTTGTCTTTGCTTTATTTGACTATAGGCCACACAATATAACAATTCACTGTCAAACAGATACACATCCCGCACTTCAAGTCTGTTAATATCAAGTTCATTATTCTGACCTTGGTTCATCTAATGCTCTGTATGATGGACACGAATTAAGATAGCTCGTCATTAACTATCACCTGAAGAGAAATGATGACACTGAATAGTCTTCTCTTGACATGGTATTCTTATAACATTCCTACTTGGCAGTCGATACAGTACAGGTCAAATATGTTCATAATGTGGGATTGAGTTGCTTGATATTTTTGGACATTTCTGGTCCCCTTCTTAATCTTCAATGCACTCATATGATCCCTAATGAATTACGCACAGTCATAATTGTCATTTAGAATGCAGAGCCTGTTTTTAGGACATATGAATTATGCTAATAGTAGCTGGGAAGCTAATTAGAAATTATCTTATTTTAGAGGCCCATAATTGCAAAATTTCAACCAATTTATTTTTTTGCGTGTATTTTGCTAAAACTCATAAAATAAATGTCTGTGTGCTTTAGGTAGCAGGCCATTTGGGATGAGCTTGAGTGAAATGATTGAATATTGTAGAATTAATTGTGCTGTGGACCTGTCCTAAAACTAAAGCAGCTTTTCCAGTAGTTCGGATACTGCTCCCTAGTGAAAGGAGAGATGACTCAATCTCTCTCTCTCTCTCTCTCTCTCTCTCTCTCTCTCTCTCTCTCTCTCTCTCTCTCTCTCTCTCTCTCTCTCTCTCTCTCTCTCTCTCTCTCTCTCTCTCTCTCTCTCTCTCTCTCTCTCTCTATTTCTTTCATTCTTTCTGTCTTTCTCACCCACCCCCCCTCCATCCCTCGCTCATACAGTATTTCGCTAGTCTAACATTTCCGTCATACATGTTAATTGCTCCGTCTGATTTGCATTGAAATGATTTCACTCTTTCTTTTCAGGCATTGTCTGGTCCCTCTATTAAGTTCTCATTTTTTATTCCCCCCTTTCAGTGTGTGGGTGACTTTTTGTGTGAGTCTCCCTATTGTGACTGGAGAAGATAGTGACCAGCCCGGTGACTGATGGCACACGTGTCATTGTTTGATAGCAGACATGAGCAGGGTTAGGAATGGGAGGAACCAGGTGGGCGGGCCAGTCAAGTGCCTGTCTAAAAGAGCTCAGTGGTCATTGAGTCATTGTGTCATGCAGGTGATAGAGGACCCAAAAGTGACTTAACAGAAACAGAGTTTATTCAAGTCCAAACAGGGAATAACAGAAATCCTCTAGTCTGTAGAGGGAATAACAAGAGAAGCGGCCACAGACTGCAGGTCGCTTCAGGCGCAGGCCGTAGTTGACAGAGACACCTGCTCACACGCAGCATCTGATGAAGGCAAAAACACACAGGACAGGGCGAAACACAATCACAGCACGGTGAATACTAAACAAGGTCCAGGACAGGAACGGAACACAAAGGAATAAATAGGGACTCCAATCAGGGGAAAGGATCGGGAACAGGTGTGGGAAGACTAAATGATGATTTCAAGAGAGGGAGGGGGAGAGAGAGGGATAGAAAGAGGGAAAGAACCTAATAAGACCAGCAGAGGGAAACGAATAGAATGGGGAGCACAGGGACAAGACATGATAATAAATGACAAACATGACAGTAGGCCCCCCACTCACCGAGCGCCTCCTGGCGCACTCGAGGAGGAATCCTGGCGGCAACGGAGGAAATCATCGCTACACTAAGAGTGAACGGTCCAGCACGTCCCGAGACGGAACCCAACTCCTCTCCTCAGGACCGTAACCCTCCCAATCCACTAAGTATTGGTGACCCCGTCCCCGAGAACGCATGTCCATGATCTTATGTACCTTGTAAATAGGTGCGCATCGACAAGGACGGGAGGGGGAGGGAAGACGAACGGGGTGCGAAGAAAGGGCTTAACACAGGAGACATGGAAGACAGGATGGACGCGACGAAGATGTGAGCAATGGAAACGCAGTCGCACTTTTCTGGGACAGGATTCACGACCTGGGAGACACGGAACGGAGCGGAGTCAACTTACGAGAAGCTGTCGTAAGAGGAAGGTTGCTGGAGTGGAAAGCCACACTCTCTGGCCGCAACAATACCTTGGACTCTTAATCCTTCCTCCCAAAGCGTTTATTGGCGGCTCTCACCGTCTGTGCCCTGTAACGGCAAAGTGCAGACCTCACCCTCCTCCAGGTGCGCTCACAACGTTGGACAAACGCTTGAGCGGAGGGAACGCTGGACTCGGCAAGCTGGGATGAGAACAGAGGAGGCTGGTAACCCAGACTACTCTGAAACGGAGATAACCCGGTAGCAGACGAAGGAAGCGAATTGTGAGCGTATTCTGCCCAGGGGAGCTGTTCTGCCCAAGACGCAGGGTTTCTGAAAGAAAGACTGCGACCAATCGTCTGATTCCCTCTCTGCTTGACCGTTAGACTGGGATGAAACCCGGAAGAGAGACTGACGTTTGCCAATCAAACGACAGAACTCCCTCCAAAACTGTGACGTGAATTGCGGGCCTCTGTCTGAAACGGCGTCTAACGGGAGGCCATGAATTCTGAATACATTCTCAATAATGATTTGTGCCGCACCTTAGCGGAAGGAAGTTTAGCGAGGGGAATGAAATGTGCCGCCTTAGAGAACCTATCGACAACCGTAAGAATCACAGTCTTCCCCGCAGACAAAGGCAGACCGGTAATGAAGTCTAAGGCATCCATGTGAGACCATGGTCGAGAAGGAATGGGGAGCGGTCTGAGACGACCGGCAGGAGGAGAGTTACCCGTTTGTTTAGTCTGCGCGCAGTCCGAACAAGCAGCCACGAAACGGCGCGTGTCACGCTCCTGAGTCGGCCACCAAAAGCGCTGGCGAATAGACGCAAGAGTGCCTCGAACACCGGGATGACCAGCTAACTTGGCAGAGTGAGCCCACTGAAGAAACAGCCAGACGAGTGGAAACAGGAACGAAAAGGAGGTTACTAGGACATCCTGTTAGCAGTGTGCGTGAGTGCTTGCTTAACCTGTCTTTCAACCCCCAGACTGTTAACCCGACAACACGCCCATAAGGAAGAATCCCCTCGGGATCAGTAGAAGCCACAGAAGAACTAAACAGACGGGATAAGGCATCAGGCTTGGTGTTCTTGCACCCGGACGGTAAGAAATCACAAACTCGAAACGAGCGAAAAACAACGCCCAACGAGCTTGACGGGCATTAAGTCGTTTGGCAGAACGGATGTACTCAAGGTTCTTATGGTCTGTCCAAACGACAAAAGGAACGGTCGCCCTCCAACCACTGTCGCCATTCGCCTAGGGCTAAGCGGATGGCGAGCAGTTCACGGTTACCCACATCATAGTTGCGCTCAGATGGCGACAGGCGATGAGAAAAATAAGCGCAAGGATGAACTTTTGTCAGACTGGAAGCGCTGGGATAGAATGGCTCTCACGCCTACCTCTGAAGGCCAACCTCGACAATGAATTGTCTAGTGACGTCAGGAGTAACGAGGATAGGAGCGGATAAAACGTTCTTTTAGAAGATCAAAAGCTCCTGGGCGGAACCGGACCACTTAAAACACGTCTTGACAGAAGTAAGAGCTGTGAGAGGGGCAGCAATTGACCGAAATTACGAATGAAACGCTGATAGAAATTAGCGAAACCAAAGCGCTGCAACTCGACACGTGACCTTGGAACGGGCCAATCACTGACAGCTTGGACCTTAGCGGAATCCATCTGAATGCCTTCAGCGGAAATAACGGAACCGAGAAAAGTAACGGAGGAGACATGAAAAGAGCACTTCTCAGCCTTAACGTAGAGACAATTCTCTAAAAGGCGCTGTAGAACACGTCGAAATGAACATGAATCTCGAGTGACGGAGAAAAAATCAGGATATCGTCAAGATAGACAAAAACAAAGATGTTCAGCATGTCTCTCAGAACATCATTAACTAATGCCTGAAAAACAGCTGGCGCATTGGCGAGACCGAACGGCAGAACCCGTACTCAAAATGCCCTAACGGAGTGTTAAATCGTTTTCCACTCGTCCCCCTCTCTGATGCGCACGAGATGGTAAGCGTTACGAAGGTCCAACTTAGTAAAGCACCTGGCTCCCTGCAGAATCTCGAAGGCTGATGACATAAGGGGAAGCGGATAACGATTCTTAACCGTTATGTCATTCAGCCCTCGATTCCACGCAGGGGCGCAGAGTACCGTCCTTCTTCTTAAAAAGAACCCCGCCCCGGCCGGAGAAGAAGAAGGCACTATGGTACCGGCGTCAAGAGACACAGACAAATAATCCTCGAGAGCCTTAACGTTCGGGAGCCGACAGAGAGTATAGTCTACCTCGAGGAGGAGTGGTCCCCGGAAGGAGATCAATACTACAATCATATGACCGGTGAGGAGGAAGGGAGTTCCGGGACCGACTGAAGACCGTGCGCAGATCATGATATTCCTCCGGCACTCCTGTCAAATCGCCAGGTTCCTCCTGAGAAGTAGGGACAGAAGAAACGGGAGGGATGGCAGACATTAAACACTTCACATGACAAGAAACGTTCCAGGATAGGATAGAATTACTAGACCAATTAATAGAAGGATTATGACATACTAGCCAGGGATGACCCAAAACAACAGGTGTAAACGGTGAACGGAAAATCAAAAAGAAATAGTCTCACTGTGGTTACCAGATACTGTGAGAGTTAAGTAGTGTCTCAAATTTGATACTGGGAAGATGACTACCATCTAAGGCAAACATGGGCGTAGGCTAGTCTAACGGTCTGAAAGGAATGTTATGTTTCCGAACCCATGCTTTCCATGAAACAACCCTCAGCCCCAGAGTCAATCAAGGCACTGCATGTAGCACCCGAACCGGTCCAGCGTAGATGGACCGACATAGTAGTACAAGATCTAGATGAAGAGACCTGAGTAGTAGCGCTCACCAGTAGCCCTCCGCTTACTGATGGGCTCTGGCCTCTTACTGGACATGAATTAACAAAATGTCCAGCAACTCCGCAATAGAGGCACAGGCGGTTGGTGATCCTCCGTTCCCTCTCCTTAGTCGAGATGCGAATCCCTCCCAGCTGCATGGGCTCAGTCTCAAAGCCAGAGGAGGAGATGGTTCGATGCGGAGCAGGGAAACACCGTTGATGCGAGCTCTCTTCCACGAGCCCGGTGACGAAGATCTACCCGTCTGTTCTATGCGGATGGCGAGAGCAATCAAAGAGTCCACATCTGAAGGAACCCTCCCGGGAGAGAATCTCATCCTTAACCACTGCGTGGAGTCCCTCCAGAAAACGAGCGAGCAGCGCCGGCTCGTTCCACTCATAGAGGCAGCAAGAGTGCGAAACTCAATAGAATAATCCGTTATGGACCGTTCACCTTGGCATAAGGAAGCCAGGGCCCTAGAAGCCTCCCTACCAAAAACTGAACGGTCAAAAACCCGAATCATCTCCTCTTTAAAGTTCTGGAACTTGTTAGAGCAATCAGCCCTTGCCTCCCAGATAGCTGTGCCCCATTCTCGAGCCCGGCCAGTAAGGAGTGAAATGACGTAAGCAACCCGAGCTTCTCTCTAGAGTATGTGTTGGGTTGGAGAGAGAACACAATCTCACACTGCGTGAGAAAGGAGCGGCACTCAGTGGGCTGCCCGGAGTAGCAAGGTGGGTTATTAACCCTAGGTTCTGGAGGCTCGGCAGGCCAGGAAGTAACAGGTGGCACGAGACGTAGACTCTGGAACTGTCCAGAGAGGTCGGAAACCTGAGCGGCCAGGTTCTCCACGGCATGGCGAGCAGCAGACAATTCCTGCTCGTGTCTGCCGAGCATGGTGGATCTTGACGGCAGTGTAACGAGCGTCTGAAGTCGCTGGGTCCATTCCTTGGTCGGTTCCTTCTGTCATGCAGGTGATAGAGGACCCAAAAGCGACTTAACAGAAACAGAGTTTATTCAAGTCCAAACAGGGAATAACAGAAATCCTCTAGTCTGTAGAGGGGAATAACAAGAGAAGCGGCCACAGACTGCAGGTCGCTTCCCGGGTAGGCGCAGGCCGTAGTTGACAGAGACACCTGCTCACACGCAGCATCTGATGAAGGCAAAAAACACGACAGGACAGGGCGAAACACAATCACAGCACGGTGAATACTAAACAAGGAACCGACAGGACAGGAACGGAACACAAAGGAATAAATAGGGACTCCAATCAGGGGAAAGGATCGGGAACAGGTGTGGGAAGACTAAATGATGATTAGGGGAATAGGAACAGCTGGGAGCAGGAACGGAACGATAGAGAGAAGAGAGAGCGAGAGAGGGAGGGGGAGAGAGAGGGATAGAAAGAGGGAAAGAACCTAATAAGACCAGCAGAGGGAAACGAATAGAATGGGGAGCACAGGGACAAGACATGATAATAAATGACAAACATGACACATTGAGCCAATAGTGACTGTGCTAGACAATGATTTTGCACCTGTCCAGGATGTCAGGAGTCAGGACACCCACGCTAAAAGACGTGACGGAAAATGTCCAAGCTTCAGCATCCTGTTAGCATCCTGACCCTCTCACTCACCCTCCAATCACTTTCAGATGGGCAGTTGCTGGCAAACACACACTATATATACAAAAGTATGTGGACACCCCTTCAAATGAGTGGATACGGCTATTTCAGCTACACCTGTTGCTGACAGGTGTATAAAATCGAGCACACAGCCATGCAATTTCTATAGACAAACATTGGCAGTAGAATGGCCTTACTGAAGAACTCAGTGTCTTTCAATGTGGCACCGTCGTAGGATGCCACCTTTTCAACAAGTCAGTTCGTCAAATTTCTATCCTGCTAGAGCTGCTCTGGTCAACTGTAAGTGCTGTTATTGTGAAATGGAAACATCTAGGAGCAACAAGGACTAAGCCGAGAAGTGGTAGGCCACAAAATCTCACAGAAAGGGACCCCAGAGCGCTGAAGCACGTAGTGCATAAAAATGGTCTGTCCTCGGTTGCTACACTAACTAATGAGTTCCAAACTGGCTCTGGAAGCAACGTCAGCAAAGTATTGTTCGTTAGGATCTTCATGAAATAGGTTTCCATGGACGAGCAGCCGCACACAAGCCTAAGTTCACTATACGAAATGCCAAGCTTCGGCAGGAGTGGTGTAAAGCTCACCACCATTGGACTCTGGAGCAATGGAAACGTTGGTCCCCGCTTTTCTGGGAAGGATTTTCACTAGATGTTGGAACATTGCTGTGGGAACTTGCATTCAGTCACAAGAGTATTAGTGAGGTCTGGCACTGATGTTGGGTGATTAGGCCTGGCTCGCAGTCGGCTTTCCACTTCCTCCCAAAGGTGTTCGATGTGGTTGAGGTCAGGGCTCTGTGCAAGCCAGTCAAGTTCTTCCACACCGATCTCGACAAACCATTTCTGTGTGGACCTCACTTTGTGCACGGGCCGTTGTCATGCTGAAACAGGAAAGGGCATTCCCCAAACTGCTGCCACAAAGTTGGAAGCACAGAATTGTTCTGAATGTCATTGTATGCTGTAGCGTTACGATTTCCCTAAACTGGAACTAAGGGGCCTAGCCCGAACCATAAAAAACAGCCCCAGACCATTAATTCCTTCACCATCAAACTTTACAGTCTGTCACGAATCCCGCTTCCTGAGTCTGTGTTTGCCTGTGTTTCTGTCCTGGAGTGTGTTTCCGGTGTCCTGGAACGCACCCTGTCTGGTTGCCGGGCGAATTAGCTTGTTGGGAGATGATGTTCACCCGCACCTGTATCCCATCAGTAATCTGCACACCTGTCCTGATCACTACCTCTCCCCTTCAAAAGCTCTGACCTGACATCCATTCCCTGCCGGATCGTTAGCCATGAACAGTATGTTGTGCCCACGAACCAGTCTCCAGTTTATAGTGTTTGTTTTGTTTTATTGTTTTGTACGTCTTGCTTGCCTTTAACTTACCGCCGTTTGTTTTGTCTACAGCCATTCACCCGGAACCCATACCCCATCCCTGTCTGCTCGTCGCCACTGTGTTATCCATTGGATCTGCCTATCCACTCCCATCAACCCACCTCCGCTGCCCGCTCCTCCACCCGGAACTATCTACCTCCACGTTCTCATTGATTAATAAATACTCACCATCTTTATACTCACCTTGTCCTGGTCTGCTTCTGGGTCCAATTCTGGTAAACCCTGACAGAACGATCCGGCCAGTGATGAACCCAGCGGACCTGAACTCCGTTTGCCATACAATTACCCAGCAGGAGAAGATGTTGGGACAACACAACACGCGCTACACGAGATAGCGGGTTCAATCCGGAACTTATCGGATAGATTAACGAGTATCCAGGATCAGATCAGGTTGCCGGCGGATCATCCACCACCTGTTTCACCCATATCACCTGCCGATTGGGGAGCGGGTTCCTTCCGTGAGCCCAAGGTTCCGACACCGGAGAAGTACGAGGGAGATCTGGGAGGATGCCGTTCATTTTTTACAGTGTGGGTTAGTTTTTGATCTGCAGCCCTACTCTTACGCCACAGATAAGGCTAGGATAACTTTTGTTATTGAGCTGCTGCGTGGTAGAGCTCTGGAATGTGCTTCAGCTGTTTGGGAACGACGGGACACATGCAATACGTCATACTAGGGTTTCACGGCAGAGATGAGAAAGCTTTTTGACCATCCAGTCCGAGGTAAGGACGCAGCTAAACGTTTGTTCTCTCTTCGCCAAGGAGCTCGCAGTGTGGTAGACTTTGTGATAGAATTCAGGACATTGGCTGTGGAGAGTGGTTGGAATGAGGAATCCCTACAAGTGTTTTTTTACCAGGGGTTGTCGGAACAACTCAAGGACGAGCTGATCTCCTATCCAGAGCCTAGTGACCTAGATAGTTTGGTCACCTTAGCTATTCGGGTAGATAATAGAGTCCGAGAGAGGAGGGAGAAGCAGTGGGGTCCATCTAATCAATCTGAGACTCTGTTACCATTCGGGTCAGGAAGTGGACCAGAACGGGTTGATCATTTTCCCTCACACGGGATTAGTGGAGGAGTCCTGCCGCCAGATCCTGAACCTATGCAAGTGGGGCGGCACGGGTTAACTAAGGACGAGCGCCAACGTAGACGTGAGACCAACAGCTGCCTCTTCTGTGGTAGCTCGGGACATTACATCTCCGTTTGTCCTCAGCACCCGTTAAACTGCTCGGCTCGTTAAGTTTGGGAGGTTTGTTAGCGAGCCAGTTTCAACCTCTCAAGAGCCCTGTCAGACCTCGTTTTCCTGCTAACCACATAAATAAGAATCAGAGTTTAGCGATTAACGCTTTCATCGATTCAGGTGCCGATGACAGCTTCATTGATGCCGACTTAGTGGAACAGCTGGGGCTTTCCAAGGAGCAATTACCGGAAGCCATTGAAGCAACCACTCTGAACGGCAGTAGTCTGGCACGGATCACTATGAGGACTGAACCGGTTAAGATGTTGTTGTCGGGGAATCATTCAGAGGTTATTTCTTCCCCCCCATGTTCCTCTGGTTCTTGGATACCCCTGGCTAAGAGAACACAATCCTTCGTTCGATTGGGTGACTGGTAAGGTAACTAGTTGGAGCATTGAGTGCCATGCTAACTGCCTCAGGACTGCCTGTTCTCATGCTGTCCCCAGTCGGGTTGGTGAGTCTGCTCCTCCTGATTTGTCCCTGGTTCCTGAAACATATCACGAGTTGGGTGAGGTGTTCAGTAAGCAGAAAGCTCAGTCACTTCCTCCCCACCGACCTTATGATTGTACAATTAAGCTGTTCCATGGAGCTGCCTTTCCCAAGGGACGGTTATACAGTATATCTCGACCTGAGCGGGAAGCCCTGGAGACCTACATAAAGGAGTCTCTTGCTGCAGGTCTCATTCGTCCCTCGTCATCACCCCTGGGAGCTGGATTTTTTTTGTGAGTAAGAAGGATGGCTCTCTTCGACCGTGTATTGATTATCGGGGGTTGAATGACATTACGGTCAAGAACAAGTACCACTTGCCCTTGATGAGCTCCGCTTTCGATTCTTTACAGGGTGCTACTGTGTTTACGAAGCTTGATCTACGCAATGCGTATCATCTGATTCGGATCAAAGAGGGGGACGAGTGGTTGACTGGATTCAATACACCTATTGGACATTTCGAGTACCAGGTGATGCCGTTTGGACTTTCCATCACTCCAGCAGTGTTCCAAAGTTTGGTGAATGACGTGCTGAGGGATATGATCGGTCTGTTTGTGTTTGTTTACCTGGATGACATCCTGATTTTCTCCAAGGAGCTTTCCAGCCACATCCAGCATGTTAAGCAGGTCCTGCAGCGGTTATTGGAGAACCGTCTGTTTGTGAAGGCAGAGAAGTGTGATTTTCACGCCCACACTACATCCTTCCTCGGGTACATCATCTCCAGGGGTGAGATCAAGATGGACCAAGAGAAGGTTCGGGATTGGGCCCGGCCCGGTACGAGATTGCAGCTCCAGAGATTCCTGGGATTTGCGAACTTCTATTGGAGGTTTATCCGTGATTACAGCCGGGTGGCCGCCCCTTTAACTGCTCTGACGTCTTGCACCAGAATTTTCTGTTGGACTCCTGAGGCAGACCGAGCATTTCTGAACTTGAAGAGCCGATTCACCAACGCGCCGATTCTCTCTCAACCTGACACTTACCGTCAGTTTGTTGTTGAGGTGGACGCGTCTGATGTGGGGGTGGGCGCCATCCTGTCCCAGCGTAGCTCCACGGACTCCATCCTTGCGCCTTCTACTCTTGTCGTCTTTCACCAGCTGAGAGAAACTACGATGTGGGTAACCGAGAGCTTCTCGCTGTGAAGCTTGCCTTGGAGGAGTGGCGTCACTGGTTGGAGGGAGCGGAGCAACCGTTTGTGGTCTGAACTGACCACAAGAATCTGGCTTACGTGCAATCGGCTAAACGTCTCAACTCCCGTCAGGCCAGGTGGGCTTTGTTTTTTGGACGCTTCAATTTTTCCCTGACGTTCCGACCTGGGTCGAAGAACGGCAAAGCGGACGCCTTGTTCCAGATGTTCTCTAAGACGGATGAGAGTGGGGCCAAGACTGATACGATTCTTCCCCAGAACCTTGTCGTGGGAGCTGTTACATGGAGGATTGAGGAGGATGTGATAGCGGCCCTTCGGACGCAGCCCGGCCCCGGTAACGGTCCACCCGGTCGGTTGTTCGTGACTGAGTCGGTCCGTTCTGCTGTTCTTCAGTGGTCCCACGCCAGCAAGATAGTCCGAGCAACGCCAGGGTGACAAGCTATGGCGCTACTGCGCAGACTATTTTGGTGGCCTGCCATGGGAGAAGATACCCGGAGGTTTGTTGCCGCATGTCCTGTTTGTGCTCAGAACAAAAGTACCAATCAGCCCAGCTCTGGGCTTCTTCACCCCCTACCTATTTCTCGGCGACCTTGGTCGCATCTGGCCCTGGATATTGTCACGGGATTGCCCCCTTCTGTTGGGAACACGGTCATTCTGACCATTGTGGACAGATTCAGCAAGTTTGCTCATTTTGTCCCTCTCTCCAAGCTTCCATCTGCCACGGAGACGTCCGAGATCCTGGTTAGGGAGGTTTTCAGGGTCCACGGATTGCCCAGTGACATTGTTTCTGACCGTGGTCCTCAGTTTACCTCTGCTGTCTGGAGATCCTTCTGTTTGGACATTGGAGCTACAGTCAGTCTCACTTCTGGATTTCACCCACAATCTAATGGTCAGGCGGAGAGAGCCAACCAGAAGATTGAGTCCACGCTGCGTTGTCTTGTCTCCTCTGATCCCACCTCTTGGTCATCTCAATTACCCTGGGTCGAGTATGCCCATAATACCCTTCCTTCATCTGCCACTGGGATGTCCCCCTTCCAATGCCTGTACGGATACCAACCTCCCTTGTTTCCTTCTCAGGAGAGGGATCTTTCGGTTCCTTCTGTCCAGGTCCACATTTGTCATTGCCACCAGACCTGTCATGTTTTGTCTTATATTGTCTTGTCATTTTGCTTTTCCCTCTGTTCGTTTTCCCCCTGCTGGTCTTTTTAGGTTCGTTCCCCTTTTTCTCTCTCCCTTCCTCTCTCTCTTCTCTCTATCGTTCCGTTCCTGCTCCCAGCTGTTCCTATTCCCCTAATCAATCATTTAGTCTTCCCACACCTGTTCCCTATCTTTTTCCCTGATTAGAGTCCCTATTTCTCCCCTTGTTTTCCGTTTCTGCCCTGTCGGATCCTTGTCTATTGTTCACCGTGCTGTGTCTGTGTATCGCCCTGTCGTGTCGTGTTTCGCTCAGATGCTGCGTGGTGAGCAGGTGTCTGAGTCTGCTACGTTCAAGTGCCTTCCCGAGGCAACCTGCAGTTCATGATCGAGTCTCCAGTCTGTTCTCGTCATTACGAGTGGAATTGTGCTTTATGATTGTATATTTACTTTACTGGATTAAAGACTCTGTTTTCGCCAAGTCGCTTTTGGGTCCTCATTCACCTGCATAACAAGACCTGGCATCAGGCCAGGAAGGTCCTCCTTAAGGTTTCTGACCGGTATCAGATCCAGGCGAATCGTCGCCGTATTCCTGCTCCCGCTTATACCATCGGAGATAATGTTTGGTTGGCTACACGGGATCTTCCTCTACGGACTGAGTCGAGGAAACTGTCACCGAAGTTCATTGGTCCGTTTGTGGTGGAGAGAATCATTAACCCTGTTGTGGTCCGACTCAAATTGCCGGCAACGCTTCGAGTACACCCCACCTTTCATGTCTCCTGCCTCAAGCCGGTTCTCCTCAGTCCTCTGTTGCCCCCTCCTCCTCGTCCTCCTCCTCCTTGGATGATCGGAGGTGGTCCTGCCTACACGGTGCGCCGCATAATGGATTCCAGACGGCGGGGTCGAGATTTCCAATATCTCGTGGATTGGGAAGGATATGGTCCAGAGAGGAGTTTGATGATGACCTGCTTCGTGACTTCTACCGCCTCCACCCTGGCGCTCCAGGTAGTCCGCCCGGTGGTGTTCGTCGGAGGGGGGGTACTGTCACGAATCCCGCTTCCTGAGTCTGTGTTTGCCTGTGTTTCTGTCCTGGAGTGTGTTTCCGGTGTCCTGGAATGCACCCTGTCTGGTTGCCGGACGAATTAGCTTGTTGGGAGATCGATGTTCACCCGCACCTGTATCCCATCAGTAATCTGCACACCTGTCCTGATCATCACCTCTCCCCTTCAAAAGCTCTGACCTGACATCCATTCCCTGCTGGATCGTTAGCCATGAACAGTATGTTGTTCCCACGAACCAGCCTCCAGTTTATAGAGTTTGTTTTATTTTATTGTTTTGTACGTCTTGCTTGCCTTGAACTTACCGCCGTTTGTTTTGTCTACAGCCATTCACCCGGAACCCATACCCCATCCCTGTCTGCTCGTCGCCACTGTGTTATCCATTGGATCTGCCTATCCACTCCCATCAACCCACCTCCGCTGCCCGCTCCTCCACCCGGAACTATCTACCTCCACGTTCTCATTGATTAATAAATACTCACCATCTTTATACTCACCTTGTCCTGGTCTGCTTCTGGGTCCAATTCTGGTAAACCCTGACACATTTGGCACTATGCATTGAGGCAGGTAGTGTTCTCCTGGCATCCACCAAACCCATATTTGTTTCCACTGCTCCGGAGTCCAATGGCGGCGAGCTTTACACCACTCCAGCCGACGCTTGGCATTGCGCATGAGGTCGGGTGATTGTGGAGGCCAGGTCATCTGATGCAGCACTCCTTCTTGGTCAAATAGCCCTCACACAAATTATAGTCCCACTAAGCGCAAACCAGAAGGGATGGCGTATCGCTGCAGAATACTGTGGTAGCCATGCTGGTTAAGTGTGCCTTGAATTCTAAATAAAGCACTGACAGTGTCTCCAGCAAAGCACCATCACACCTCCTCCTCCATGCTTCACGGTGGGAACCACTTATGCAGAGATCATGGGTTCACCTACTCAGCGTCTCACAAAGACACTACGGTTGGAACCAAAAATCTCAAATTTGGACTTTTCTTCTTATTGGTGTCTTTTAGTAGTGGCTTCTTTGCAGAAATTCAACCATGAAGGCCTGATTCATGCAGTCTCCTGTGAACAGCTGATGTTGAGATGTGTCTGTTACTTGAACTCCGTGAAGCATTTATTTGGGCAGGTAACTCTGGGTCTTCTTTTCCCGTGGCGGTCCTCATGAGAGCCAGTTTCATCATAGAGTTTTATGGTTTTTGCGACTGCAGTTAAAGAAACTAAAAGTTCTTGAAATGTTCCACATTGGCTGACCTTCATGTCTTAAAGTAATGATGGACTGTTGTTTCTCTCTGATTATTTGAGCTGTTCTTGCCATAATATGGACTTGGTATTTTACCAAATAGGGCTATCTTCTCTATACAAATCCTACCTTGTCACAACACAAATTATTAGTTCAAACGGGTTAATTGAAATGCATTCCTGGTGACTACCTCATGAAGCTGTTTGAGAGAATACCACAGCCATTTTCAAGTCTTGCCATAGATTTAGGTTATTGTCCTGCTAAAAGGTACATTTGTCTCCCAGTGTCAATTGTAAAGCAGACTGAACCAGGTTTTCCTCTAGGATTTTGCCTGTGCTTAGCTCTTTCTTTTCTTTTTTATCCTAAAACACTCCTTGTTCCTTGCCGATGACAAGCATACCCATAACATGAAGAGTGGTACTCAGTGATGTGTTGTGTTGAATTTGCCCCCAAACACAACACTTTCTCAGAACATAAAGTGAATTTCTTTGCCAGTTTTTTTGCAGCTTTACTTTAGTGCCTTGTTGCAAACAGTATGAATGGTTTGGAATATTTCTATTCTGTACAGGCTTCCTTATTTTCACTCTGTAATTTAGGTTAGTATTGTGGAGTAACTACAATGTTGTTGATCCATCCTCAGTTTTCTCCTATCACAGCATTAAACTCTGTAACTCTTTAAAGCCAACGGTTTCCTTCCTCTCCAGCAACTGAGTTAAGAAGACGCCTGTGTCTTTCTAGTTACTGGGTGTAGTGATACCCCATCCAAAGTGTAATTAATAGCTCCTCCATGCTCCCCCCCCCAATCTACCAATAGGTTTCCTTCTTTGCGAGACATGGGAAAACCTCCCTCGTTGAATCTGTGTTTGAAATTCACCGCTCATCTGAGGGACCTCACAGATAACTAACTATATGTGTGGGGTACAGAGATGAGGTAGTATTCAAAAAATCATGTTAAACACTATTATTGCACACAGAGTGAATCCAACTTATTATGTGACTTGTTAAGCATAATTGTACTCTTGAACTTAATTAGGCTTGCCATAACAAAGGGGTTGGACATTATTGATTCAAGACATTTCAGCTTTTCATGTTTAATTAATTGGTAAAAATGTCTAAAAATATTATTCCACTTTGTAGGCCAGTGACACAAAATCACAATTTTATCCATTTAAAATTCTGTCTGTAACACAACAAAATGTGGAAAAAGTCAAGGGATTTGAATATTTACAGTGCATTCGGAAAGTATTCAGACCACTTGACTTTTTCCATATTTTCTTATGTTACAGGCTTGTAATAAAATTGATGGAAAAAATAATTCCCCTTCATCAATCTACACACAATACCCTATAATGACAAAGCAAAAACAGGTTTAAAGAAAAAATGAAATGTTACATTTACACAAGTATTCAGACCCTTTACTTAGTACTTTGTTGAAGCACCTTTGGCAGCGATTACAGCCTCGAGTCTTCTTGGGTATGACGCTCAAACTACGCAAACCTGTATTCTTCTCTGCAGATCCTCTCAAGCTCTGTCAGGTTGGATGGGGAGCGTCACTGCACAGCTATTTTTACGTATCTCCAGAGACGGGTTCAAGTCCGGGCTCTGGCTGGGCCACTCAAGGACATTTAGAGACTTGTCCAAAGCCACTCCAGCGTTGTCTTGGCTGTGTGCTTAGGAAAAAACAGACACATTTCTCAACATAGAGGTCTTTGATCGTCACTCCGAACTGACCAAGGGGGACCAGAACATCTAATTTCAGAGAGCTCTGGAGGTTGTTCAACAAAAAGGACCCATAACTAAAAGCAGCTTTATCTAACTCTGTGGAGACCGAAGGGGCCTCCAGTATTATCCAAGCCTGAGATTGGGTTTGGTAATTTGTTAGTATGAATTGAATTAATGATGATAGATACATAGAAAGTTTCTGCTTGTAGATAAATATATTTATTGTGACCATAGAATGCCATATTGCAGGCTACTAAAGTGTATCTTGGTGTGTGCATGTATGCTCATGTGCTTTCTATATGTGTATATTGCCCTCTGCAAGAGTATTTAAGTCCATGACTCTTCCTCTAAGTGACCCAATTCTTCTCTCCTCCTGCATCCTTGGCAATCTAATTCTGCCTGTGGTGGGAGGTGGGTGGTGAGTACGGTAGCATATTAGCATTCTGCTGATCAACACTAAGAGAAGCTGGACAATCCACTTAACGAGGGAAAGAGACTGTAGCGCAGCTCCTCAATGGCAGATAACATCAAACCGGTACAGGGAGGTCACAGCATGGGGTGGCCACGGCCAGGCAGCAGTCATTCCGCTGTCGACAAATCACGTAGAGGTTTACGCTACGAAAGAGCTCGAGAACATAGACTCCTCTTTCTCCCTCCTTCCTTTAGATGTATTGGTTCAAAGTCGTAGCTGTCGGGTCAGACTGATAGGCCTTCGTGAGCACACTGTAAATGAGTAAACAAGCATGTAGGCCTGGGCCATGCGTTTCCAGTGCACTAGACTACTGTACCGTCTCACCTTAACTCCTGTCTTTCCAGTCTATCTATCTCCATACGTCTCTCCTCCATGTTCATCATCACTCACTCATCTGTTTTATGAACCCCGCTCCCCCAACCCATCTAAACCCTAGATAGATCAGCTAGCCTATCCTGTTGTTCAAATGAGAGGTCTGCTCAAAAAGTGTTATTGTCATTGCATGAGAATTCAAATCCAATGGGAACAACCTCCTCCAGCTTTCTACAGCATACCCCCGTGATCTACAGGACAGTCAAGTTAATCAAGTGTGTCTTTGTCCCCGCAGCAGCTCAACATTTTAATAGCATTATCACCCCATCATAACAACCACACCATATTCCCTGGCCATTTTATGGCTTTATGGCATCACTACATTGTGGTGTCACAGCCATGTGCATGTTGGCCTTTTATCATGTAGCTTCCTGGCTCCTGCCGGGGCCCTGAGTGTATTCACTGATTGCAGTAATTAAGATATCCGCTGGATGGACTTTAACTGTGACTGGAGCTAATAGGCAACAAATATATAAAAGCTATAAACTAATGGTGTGAGTAATTAAGCAGAGCGGTGTTTAGACGCATGACGGAGCAGCAGCCGGCAGTGGGACACACTGGAGCACAGCAGAAACGTGGTAGTGCGTGTGTACGTGTGTGTGTGTGTGTTTGTGCATGTGTGTGGTTGTGTTTTTTAAATTTAATGTAGTAATGGTCATATCCAGAGTGTATCAGTGTTTGCATTATGTCATTTACAATACAAAGGGAATAGAAAATATGATTCGATTGCTGGACAGGAAAATGGTGTTTACAAATTGAAGATAGCTAGTCATTTTATATAACACAAAAAGTATAATTCATTCATCAGATTTAAACATCCTATTTTCTCCTAAAGCTATACCAACCCAAATGGAAGCTATGCACTAAAGCAAACACTTTCAGACGACCTGTTCTGTTTTTATTCAAATAGCGCAGTTCCTTGACACAAACAGAACAAAACTTGATAATTCGACAAAGTGAATCTACATGCATTACAGTGTCCTTGGGGGGGGATCTCATCTATGGTGGACAAGTTCAGAATTACACATCAAACCAATTCATGAGATGGATTTGTTGTAAGTTCAAGTGTCCATGTTGCATTGAAAAGGTCATGAATGAGGCCGTGTCTCCCTAAAGTTCCACTTGCCTACGGTGCCAATCTGAATACTGATGAGGGCCTCTGATAGATTGATGCATAACAGCCTGTAACATGCATGCAACACCAACTCTTTGCAAAGTCAAATCTGTTGAAAGCGCTGTTGTCTTCATTCCAAAGTAAACCAGCGATAGCTAGTAGTCATGTGTTATGGTTCACCTCCCGACACCACCTTGGATTACCTGGGAGATCTGGGTTGTTGGCTAGTAGGAATAAGGTACAGTTTTCAAGTGGAATTAGTGGGAATTATAGAAAAACATGAATAGTACTATGAACTTGAATAGTGTTATATATGCTTTGTGAAAAGTGAGCGCTAAGACATTTTGTGTGTAACCTTTTCTGTTCAGCACATATAGTATCTGTGTGATAAAATTGTTTTTTTACATCCATGATTTGATAAACAACCACACTATAGAACACATTACATATCTCACTTTTGACCTATCAATACCACTCTGTCACCTTTAGGCCATCCGTTGACCCCCATATCCAATATCTATCTATTACGTTATTCTGATATCTCCTCTCCCTCCTCTTCCCAAGGCAGTTTTTCCCGATGCATCATGTGTTGCCTTTGGGGTAATCAGGGCAAAGGGAGAAAATATGATGTCCTCGCCCCATTATCAGCTTTGTGAATATTAAAGTGTCTGGCTACATCGCAAGGGTTACTTTGATTGCTATGTTAACCTTTGACTACACTATAAGGCAGTCGACTCCACTGTACCCATATTGGAGGCCTGGAATTTAATTCTGAAATGATTCGGGATAATAAGCAAGATGGATAATGTATGCATGAAGGATATTACGTTTGGGCTAAATGCAGTTGGGGCCAGCAGAGCTATTGGAGTTGAATAATGACACTGAGTTATAATCTGTGTGATAGAAATACCCTACTGTCACAGCTAGGAGAGTAACTCTTAAATCAAGCCGAGAAGAGAAGGGAGCGATGGAGGGAATTGAGAGCGAGCCAGGCCAAAGGCGCTCTGTGATGCTCTTTAGCAAAAACTTTCATTAGTGGCTGATGTCCTTTTGTGCCGTCCCACACCTTCCCACTCTACCCCCTCCTCCACCTCCTTCCCTTCCTCCTCCTTTACACCACACACATCGACACACCATTTCTGATTTCTCACCTAGGTAGCCATTGTGTCAGAGAAGAGAGAAACCCCCTAATTGTACACAAAGACCCTGAGAGGACTTGTCAAGATGGGACATCTCTCATCAATAAATCCACACGGATTAAGATCAACAGGCGATTGGGATGAGGCCCAGGGTTCAACTTGAAGGTCTCTGAGAGGAGACGGATGAAAGGTGGTTCGGGTTCCTCATTGGTCAGCAGGTCGAAACCAATTGGAGCACTAGCATACAATTACAGGTGCAATCTTTGAGCACTGGTATACATTTAAGAAATAAGATTGTGTTTTATGTTTCATTTCATTTCTATTTGATGACTTTATGTTACAAAACAGGAAGGCAGTTGTGCAATGGTGAAATGGTGTATTATGCTTTATATTTACCAATGTAATAAAAGGATGTGTCAGGGATTCAATAAAGAAATAAATACATACCCATAATGCTTAGCTTGCCTAATATATCATACTAACGCCATAAGACTCCAGATCGAGACATGCTGCAGAGAGACAGTTTTTAATTAAATCTAAACATCAAACTCATACGTTGTGATTCTGCCGGGAATTTGCATAATCATTTCATATTTTCTTTTGGTTGGGTTGGTAGCCCCTTGTTTAAAGCCTGCTGTTGATTTTTCCGGAACAAATAATTATCATTCCATTGTGGTTAGAGTTGCTGTAAGGAGCAGTCATTGGGTAATCCTATCAAATAGAGTTGGAGGGGACAGAGAACCAGGAAGCTGTGATTACCTGTAGTTATATCAGAGAAACTGAGCAAACACAACACACACAATACCCTCTAACATGGTGGGAAAGTGAATGAATAATGTATTGGATCGTTCTCATTGTTTTGTCAAAGGCAAGCTGCATGTTAAAGCCTAAACTATCAAAATGACATGCAATGAAATTCAAATAGTGAAT
Organism: Oncorhynchus gorbuscha; assembly: GCF_021184085.1. Classification (NCBI taxonomy): domain Eukaryota; kingdom Metazoa; phylum Chordata; class Actinopteri; order Salmoniformes; family Salmonidae; genus Oncorhynchus; species Oncorhynchus gorbuscha. The sequence continues at coordinate 55,286,973 of NC_060180.1, read as the reverse complement.
ATTAATCAGATGACAAATTTGATAACTGCTTCCATAACTATGACTGGTCCAACTAGGTGTAAATTATTTCCATAGATAGACCTCCGTATACCAACATAGGCAACCAGTCGGTCCAGCATGGCCCTTGTGTTAACGTCCCAGGCTACAATCTGATTCCAAAAGGATGATTCCAAGTCGGAATTTCCACCTTTGATTCGCTCTTACTAAAAGTCTCCCACTTTTTCCCCAGTTCCTTTTCTCTCTCTTTCCGTCTCTCACCCTCTTTCCTTTTGTTCTCCTGGAGCCTATTTATCACAGTGTGAAGGTTGAAAGAGATATTATTAATCCTGCAGAATGAAGGCAGGGTTAGCGGCATGGATCGCATTGTGAGAGGGGTAATGATAGGAAGACGTGCTTGGCCAGTGGCCTGTGCTGGCTTGATGAATGGGGAGCAGGGAAAAGTGAGTGGTGCTGGGTGGCTGCCCGCTGGGCCATGCAATTTCCCCCCCATTCTAACACCCCCCCCACCTGGCATCCCGTCCCCCGTCACTCGTCCTGCCCCAGCACTGGCACCAAGGGTAAAGTGAGGAGAGGAGATACACCCTTCCCTACCTATTAGCTTCCCCTCTCTCTCTCTCTCTCTCTCTCTCTCTCTCTCTCTCTCTCTCTCTCTCTCTCTCTCTCTCTCTCTCTCTCTCTCTCTCTCTCTCTCTCTCTCTCTCTCTCTCTCTCTCTCTCTCTCTCTCTCTCTCTCTCTCTCTCTCTCTCTCTCTCTCTCTCTCTCTCTCTCTCTCTCTCTCTCTCTCTCTCTCTCTCTCTCTCTCTCTCTCTCTCTCTCCTCTCTCTCTCCCTCTCTCTCTCTCTCTCTCTCTGAAGCACTCTCTCTCTCTCTCTCCATAATATCTCTCTCTCCCTCTCTCTCTTTCTCCTTGTTTCTCCCTCTCTCTTTGTTCTCTCTCTTCTCTCTCTCTCTCTCTCTCTCTCTCTCTCTCTCTCTCTCTCTCTCTCTCTCTCTCTCACTCTCTCTCTCTCTCTCCTTTTTCTCTCTCTCTCTCTCTCTCTCACCCCTCTCTCTATCTCCTCTCTCTCTCTCTCTCTCTTGAAACCCTCTCTCCTCTCTCTCTCTCTTTCTCCTCTCTCTCTCTCTCTCTCTCTCTCTCTCTCTTCCTCTCTCTCTCTCTCTCTCTCTTTCTCTCTCTCTCTCTCTCTTTCCCTCATTTCCTTCTTCCCTTTCTTTCTCCTGACTAATCTCAAACCTTCCTCTTCTCAGGAATTTTGAAGCACAGTAATCATAAGATAGCCATGCGAGTTCAGACATTATAGTGTAGTTAACGGTCAGATTATGTCTTGAAGCATTTCCGTAGCATTTCAATGCCATTTGAAAATGATGTGAGTTTTGCATAATATCTGCATGTCTGTGATAACTGGTAATTTCTGCTAATTATCAGGACAGTAATGAAAAACTGGGTCTTTACCACAATTGTTTTATTTTTACTTTGTAAAAGTGGACAGATAAAACTGCTTGTTTAAAACGTATTTCAAATGTAGCTGTTAAGATGATATTAACATGCGTTATTTATGTCACTATTTTTATTTTACCAGTAAAACAGTGTAGACTAGTCGAGCTGTTCTGCTGTTGAGCCACATGACAAATATCCTTCAGGAGATGACATGATGGTTGAATACTCTGGCCATTTAAGTACACTGTCATGCAGTGATGTGCTTTTCTGCAGAAGATGACAGGCCTGACAATGCAACAACCCAATCAAGGCAGCTCTATTACTCTGTCATCTCTCGTAAAGCAGCTCCACTAAAGCAGAGAGAGAGAGAGAGAGAGAGAGAGAGAGAGAGAGAGAGAGAGAGAGAGAGAAAGTAGCAGAGACAAGAGCACTCTAATACTGGAAGAACATTCTCACATTCCCTGAAAATCTACTGGTCTCCACAGTCAATTTATGAACCAGCTTTTTCTGTCTTTACTCCAATGAAAATCATATGTGCACTTGTTTAACTAGCAATTATTTTTCATACAAAAATATTCACCCTTGTGATAATCGATGGCGGAATTTGCGTGGGGACTTATATTTCAACGCAGGCCTTTTATAATCAAATAAATAGTTACAATTAGTAAATCACGACATCTGACTGTGAGAGAAAATGCCATTATTAGAGAACAATTAGCAATCGACTCAGACTCACCAAAAAGATTATTCGACCCATTGCCTCCGTCCCTGTCTTGAAACAATAATAAAGCAATAACAGGCATAGACCTAATATCCCTCTATATCACATTATAGTATTATCGTCTGACAGGTCTAATTGAAAAACATTTATTAGAGCAATGGGGGGGTGTTTCATTCAATCACAAACGCCCACGAGGAGGGAAAATAGCAGGCTAACAAACCAGAGTCCAGAGGGCTTATAGGAAGAAATGTATAGATCAAGATAGTAGGAAACATATAGATCAAACATCTAGATTTAGGTTCCGGGAATCAGATGGAGGTCCCAGTGGACAGCTGGACGATGCGTGCCCACTGCTTAAAACCTCTGAGCCCTGGTCCGTGGTCAACGTTTGTCTTGGGAACGCTTTTTTTGGAAGGGGATTTCTTCTGCAGCCGTTTCCCCTTCATCCTTACATTCTGCTATACGCTGCGTCGTCCAGGGAGATGGTCCCCTACTAAGATGGTTGTCATTGTGCTTTAGGAATTCTATGAGGAACTCATTATTATTTTACCGGCCTGTCACATCTCACTGGGCACACTATGTCATTTCAACCTGGATAATTGGGTAATATTTGGTTGATAGGTTAATCAATGAGATCAAATCAAATCCAATTTTATTAATCACATGCTTCGTAAACAAAAGGTGTATACTAACAGTGAAATGCTTACTTACAAGCCCTTCCCAATAATGAGGAGAGAAATAATATAGAAACATAATAGTAAAGTCAATCACGTAATAATAAAAGTAACAATAAATACACAATGAGTAACATGGCTATATACACGGGTCACCAGTACTGAGTCGATGTGCAGGGGTACAAGGTCATTGAGGTAGATATGTACACATGAAGTGACTAGGCAACAGGATAGATAATAAACAGTAGCAGCAGTGTATGTGATGAGTCAGGGTCCTGTTGGTTCCAGACTAGGTGCATCGGTACCGCTTGCCGTGTGGTAGCAGAGAGGACAGTAATGATTTACGTGGCTGGAGCCTTCCTCTGACACCGCCTGGTATAGAGATCCTGGATGGCAGGGAGATTATCATGTTCACCCACTTAAAAACACAGCCAAAATGTTTCTGAATTTCCAATGAGCCATCACTATGCATTCAACCATCTAAAAGCACAACCACATTCCAATGAAAAAACAATGTCTGATTTTTTGGTTTAGTTGTCACCCAAATGTCTATCACTGTGTTTTCAACCACTAAAAAGCACAGTAGAGTTCAAATGGGGAATACAATGTCAGATATTTAGTTTTTTATACAACAGATGAATATGTTACTTATCACTGTAGCACAATAGCAGAACCAAATGACCTGGATTGCAGTTGAGATTACATTCAAAGTACATGGTGCGAGTGATCAATGCAGTTTGATATTCTGACCAGATTATTGTAGCGATAGTGAAGATCTGAACATGCTATCAACATGCATTTAAGATGACTTAAGACATTTATAATTACAGTAACCTCAAAATGTGGCTATAGATGTGTTACTCATTTTAAGGTTGAATGTTACATTAGTTAGCCTTAACTTTAGGCTTTTGACTGTATTACAAAAGTAATGTTGAACTGTGTTTGGTTGACAATGGAGCCAAATATGAGTGTTTATGCATCTACTGCTTGCGTAGTTCCATCTGAGCAACTGGCTTATACCCATTCTTAAACTTTTATTTTTGGTTGAGATGTAGACGTGAATCCATCATACCATTTGTTAACTTGAGAACCAGGCTATTGTTTGTATTTCAAAAGTGATATTGAATATTGTTTGGATGTCAACGCAACCAAATATCAACATTTGAAGGAGATGTACCTTCTGCTTGGATAGTTCCATTTGTGCCACAAAGTCTGACTTCAATTCCAGTTTGTCTACAAATTAATAGTTGATATGTTGAATTCACGTCTCCATCTCAACCAAAAATCGAAGTTAAAGCTCAAATCAAACATTAAATGCGTGTTGAACAAAGCTCTTAACGTATATGCAGTACCAGTCAAAAGTGTGGACACACCTACTCATACAAGGTAGAAAATAGTTCAAATAAAGAAAAACCCATGAATGAGTAGGTGTGTCCAAACCTTTGACTGTTACTGCATATATACAGTTGAAGTCAGAAGTTTACATACACTTAGGTTGGAGTCATTAAGACTCGTTTCTCAACCACTCCACAAATTTCTTGTTAACAAACTATGGTTTTGGCAAGTCGGTTAGGACATCTACTTTGTGAATGACACAAGTCACTTTTCCAACAATTGTTTACAGACAGATTATTTCACTTATAATTCACTGTATCACAATTCCAGTGGGTCAGAAGTTTACATACACTAAGTTGACTGTGCCTTTAAACAGCTTGGAAAATTCCAGAACATTATGCTTTAGAAGCTTCTGATAAGCTAATTGACATTATTTGAGTCAATTGGAGGTGTACCTGTGGATGTATTTCAAGGCCTACCTTCAAACTCAGTGCCTTTTTGCTTGACATTATGGGAAAATCAAAAGAAATCAGCCAAGACCTCAGAAAAAATTGCAGACCTCCACAAGTCTGGTTCATCTGTACAAACAATAGTACACAAGTATAAACACCATGGGACCATGCAGCTGTCATACTTTCAGGAAGAAGACGCGTTCTGTCTCCTAGAGATGAACAAACATCAATTTTGAACTCTAAATAGATGGCATCATGAGGACAGAAAATTATGTGGATATATTGAAGCAACATCTCAAGACATCAGTCAGGAAGTTAAAGCTTGGTTGCAAATGGGTCTTCCAAATGGACAATGACCCCAAGCATACTTCTAAAGTTGTGACAAAATGGCTTAAGGTCAACAAAGTCAAGGTATTGGAGTGGCCGTCACAAAGCCCTGACCTCAAGCCCAGAGAAAATTTGTGAGCAGAACTGAAAAATCAAATCAAATCAAATTGTATTTGTCACATACACATGGTTAGCAGATGTTAATGTGAGTATAGCGAAATGCTTGTGTTTCTAGTTCCGACAATGCAGTAATAACCAACAAGTAATCTAACTAACAATTCCAAAACTACTGTCTTATACACAGTGTAAGGGGATAAAGAATATGTACATAAGGATATATGAATGAGTGATGGTACAGAGCAGCATAGGCAAGATACAGTAGATGGTATCGAGTACAGTATATACATATGATGTGAGTATGTAAACAATGTGGCATAGTTAAAGTGGCTAGTGATACATGTATTACATAAGGATGCAGTTGATGATATAGAGTACAGTATATACGTATGCATATGAGATGAATAATGTAAGGTAAGTAACATTATATAAGGTAGCATTGTTTAAAGTTGCTAGTGACATATTTACATCATTTCCATCAATTCACATTATTAAAGTGGCTGGAGTTGAGTCAGTGTCAGTGTGTTGGCAGCAGCCTCTCAATGTTAGTGGTGGCTGTTTAACAGTCTGATGGCCTTGAGATAGAAGCTGTTCAGTCTCTCGGTCCCAGCTTTGATGCACCTGTACTGACCTTGCCTTCTGGATGCTAGCGGGGTGAACAGGCAGTGGCTCGGGTGGTTGATGTCCTTGATGATCTTTATGGCCTTCCTGTAACATCGGGTGATGTAGGTGTCCTGGAGGGCAGGTAGTTTGCCCCCGGTGATGCGTTGTGCAGACCTCACTACCCTCTGGAAAGCCTTACTGTTGTGGGCGGGGCAGTTGCCGTACCAGGCGGTGATACAGCCCGCCAGGATGCTCTCGATTGTGCATCTGTAGAAGTTTGTGAGTGCTTTTGGTGACAAGCCGAATTTCTTCAGCCTCCTGAGGTTGAAGAGGCGCTGCTGCGCCTTCTTCACGATGCTGTCTGTGTGAGTGGACCAATTCAGTTTGTCTGTGATGTGTATGCCGAGGAACTTAAAACTTGCTACCCTCTCCACTACTGTTCCATCGATGTGGATAGGGGGGTGTTCCCTCTGCTGTTTCCTGAAGTCCACAATCATCTCCTTAGTTTTGTTGACGTTGAGTGTGAGGTTATTTTCCTGACACCACACTCCGAGGGCCCTCACCTCCTCCCTGTAGGCCGTCTCGTTGTTGTTGGTAATCAAGCCTGGTTTCTGGTTAGGGAATGTTTTAATCATTGCTATGGGAACGACATCTTCAATGCACGTTCTAATGAACTCGCACACCGAATCAGCGTATTCGTCAATATTGTTATCTGACGCAATACGAAACATATCCCAGTCCACGTGATGGTAGCAGTCTTGGAGTGTGGAGTCAGCTTGGTCGGGCCAGCGTTGGACAGACCTCAGTGTGGGAGCCTCTTGTTTTAGTTTCTGTCTGTAGGCAGGGATCAACAAAATGGAGTCGTGGTCAGCTTTTCCGAAAGGAGGGCGGGGCAGGGCCTTATATGCGTCGCGGAAGTTAGAGTAACAATGATCCAAGGTTTTTCCACCCCTGGTTGCGCAATCGATATGCTGATAAAATTTAGAGTCTTGTTTTCAGATTAGCCTTGTTAAAATACCCAGCTACAATGAATGCAGCCTCCGGATAAATGGATTCCAGTTTGCAAAGAGTCAAATAAAGTTCGTTCAGAGCCATCGATGTGTCTGCTTGGGGGGGATATATACGGCTGTGATTATAATCAAAGAGAATTCTCTTGGTAGATAATGCGGTCTACATTTGATTGTGAAGAATTCTAAATCAGGTGAACAGAAGGATTTGAGTTCCTGTATGTTTCTTTCATCACACCATGTCTCGTTAGCCATGAGGCATACGCCCCCGCCCCTCTTCTTACCAGAAAGATGTTTGTTTCTGTCGGCGCGATGCGTGGAGAAACCTGCTGGCTGCACCGATTCCGATAGCGTCTCTCCAGTGAGCCATGTTTCCGTGAAGAAAAGAACGTTACAGTCTCTGATGTCCCTCTGGAATGCTACCCATGCTCAGATTTAATCAACCTTGTTGTCAAGAGACTGGACATTGGCGAGAAGAATGCTAGGGAGTGGTGCACGATGTGCCCGTCTCCGGAGTCTGACCAGAAGACCGCCTCGTTTCCCTCTTTTTCGGAGTCATTTTTTTGGGAACAAGGAGGCCTACAAACCTGGCTCAGTTACACCAGCTCTGTCAGGAGGAATGGGCCAAAATTCACCCAACTTTATGTGGGAAGCTTGTGGAAGGCTACCCAAAATGTTTGACCCAAGTTAAACCATTTAAAGGCAATGCTACCAAATACTAATTGAGTGTATGTAAACTTCTGACCTACTGGGAATGTGATGAAATAAATAAAAGCTGAAATAAATCTTTCTCTCTGCTACAATTCTTAACATAAAGTGGTGATCCTAACTGACGTAAGACAGGGAAGTTTTATTAGGATTAAATGTCAGGAATTTTGAAAAACTGAGTTTAAATGTACTTGGCTCAGGTGTATGTAAACTTCTGACTTGAACTGTATATTCATTTGAAAACAACTGGGATTAAAGCCAGACTAAGTCAGTGGCATAGAGCAGAAGCAGAAGATACAAATCTCGATATTTGGTTGCGTTGACCACCAAACACAATTCAATATCACTAAATATCATAACATTTGAAATCAACCAGCTTGAAAGCCTGGGCCTATGTATTGCCTTTTTAAAAATTGAATCCTTGGTTGAATTAAAACAATCACCTTTGATGACTTAGAAAATGCTATATACTGTAGTTCTAAATCACATCAGTGATGATATATGAATGATAGAGTATGGTCACATTTAATTTGTTCTGTTCAACCCAGCCTTTGGAATGGCTTTGATAGCAACAGTAAATCTGTTTAGCTGTTCAGGGAGATCTCACAACAATCCTTCTCATAGCATATTGGTAATAGTCAGTGACAAGTATCATAGCAAAGCAGGCTGGGCTTGGTTAAATCGCTGAATGGGAGACCAAAGATTAGCTGCAGATATAGCAATTCTCCAATAGGAGGTGCTGCTCAGCCTATATATTTATTTATCATTGGAATGTGATACAAAACGAGGCAATGGTGTGCTACAGGACCATGCAGACGCCTCCGAGTGGTCAGGGAGGCTGTTTGGAGTGTTTATCCGACTGGATAAAACATGTAAAAAAGTGCCCCCCCTCACTTCAAAACCAAAGTTGCGCCCCTGGGCTCATGTACATGTATTGGAGTATCATCTTACTTAATTAAGAAGCCATACATCTTTCCATTCCCACTAATACCAATAGCATTGTGCGTTTTAACTAACTGGAGCTTTATAATTATTTTGAGGAATTAGGCTGCCCAGGAACTTAAGGTGTCATTGTATTTTTTCCCGACCTGCCTTCCATCATGGTAAGAGCGCTAAGTGGCTGCCCATCTCATTAAAGAGGCTATACCTCAGCATCAGCAGCAGGTTACTTTATGCACTGAATATCAGTCACCTTGTCCATGAACACGTCTCGCTCTGCCTGTGACTTTTCCCTGAGCCCAAGATCTCAACCACCTTGTTTGAACAATGTTGACATCCTGGGAAGGGAATCGTCCACTGTGATCTCTCCTAACAAGCATCTCCATGTCAAATTAAAGGGAAGCCATGAGACTAAAAAATAACTTGTGAATGTGTGGCCTCTGATCACAGAAAACAAGGCCTTTATTTGATCCAGTTTCAAAGGCAACGATACCCCCCCCCCCCAAAAGGAAATAGAGAATAACATTGATGAAATGCACCTGGCAATCATTTCACCCAATGTTCCATATTCTAATTGTGCCCTGATACTTTTTTTTCTCAACTCTAGAATTTCTTGAGAATAGCAATGTATATCTTCTAACCATATTATGTGGGTGGGTGGGTCTCCAGAACTGAAGGGAAAAGTACGTTCAACGACTGTTCTCCCCTGCACCTGTTCACTTACAGTACGTACTAAATTAGGCTACCACTCCACGTATCACATGTATGATGGCAGGCATGCAGACAGGCGTCCCATGTACAGAACCCGCCCAGTGTCTGGCAGTTGTGGTGGCGGTGTGCTGCAGTGTGTGTTGCAGGACAGGACAGCAGTGACAGTGCATGGCTACTGCTGGTTATGTGGCTCCCGCCCCCAGGCACAGACTGGCCCCCTCTTTCTCTCCAGACTCCAGTGTGTGATAGTGGGGCCTGCACTCTGTGCTCTCAGTGTATGAATTTGACGGTAGGCTTTGCAAGGTTGTCAGAACATTAGAGGTGCTAATGGAAAAGCTCCCCCCATTCAGATGTGAGCAGCATTACTTGTGCCTGTCACAGTCCGCTGGTCACTAAACTAATGGAGCAGCCAGAGAGAGAGAGAGAGAGAGAGAGAGAGAGAGAGAGGGAGGGGGGGACAAGGAAGAAAGGTGAAAGGAACAAGAGTCTCTAAATAAATAAGTAAATGTGCGAGAAAATGTTCAGTGTATACGTAAGTTAAAATACATCGGTTTTTCCACTTATCTTCTTGTACAAATATTATGACTGATTGGTGGAGGTCGATGTACACACCCGTGCAGAAATCATTGACTTCATAACTTTTCATGAAATAAAACCCAGTGTGTTTACGCTAGAGTGTTTTTTGCACTGACTGCTTAGCACACCATTAAATCCGCCGCTGTCGGCCATTCACCTATGCGATAGACAGGCACTTCAGAAAATCTGTCTTTGTCAGACATGAGAGGATGCCGAAAAGTTACTTTTCACGAAAGCGTCGGTGAAGTCCGAACGACTTGAGCTAGAAACTATTTGGATCCCATTATCCCTTTAGACCCCTACAAACACAGACATGTTTTTCTCTGCGACCCCCACAAGCTTCACAAGAGTCGTTTGAAGGAAACTTGGTACTGGGTGGTAAAAATTAACAAAAGGGAATAAGGGGTAGTGTGGGTAATGTGCCAAAAACTAAGGGGTTAAATATGGGTCTAAATATACAACATACATATTTTTTTCTGAGCTTTCGTATGTCTCTCAGATATATGACGGACACTTCAAAACAAACGTTGTTTTGAACGATCTGTTTTACCATGCATGAATGTGTTATTAAATGTGTTTCTATGAGCTAATAGCAGTAAGGCCAAATTCAATGTTTCATCAAATAAACAATAATACAACATGTTTTATACCTACAGGGGTAAAAATCAAATAGCTGAATGATCCATGGTATGAAACAATTCAATATGTTAGCTTAGTCAAAATGTATGTAAACGTATGTAGTAGAGTGTAGTTAAAATACATAGTTTTTTCCACTAATCTTTTTTTGTAAAAACATTATGATTTTATAAGCACATATTACAGACATCACCATTTTTATAACCTGATAGTAGAAGAAACTTACGGTTTACTGTATCAATCTGTACATGAGTTTCCCCCCACTAGTCTTGTTTGCTGTTTGTTGTACACAAAAGATCACTGTAGTCATGGTGACTGCCTCTCTCCCTCATCCTCTCTGTTCCCCCTCTACTGGCATTGGCAAGAGAGACAGCTGTGTCCTTTTCTCTCCTTTATTAGACTCCTCCACTCACCCCTCTACTCCAGCCTCAGCCTTAACTGCAAAACTCTGTCTAAACAAACCCAGTCAGCGACAGGAATCAAACTGTACCGCAAAACAACACAATACTTCAAGAATTCCTCACATGTAACGGATGGTCATCAGAACACTCCCACACTCACCAGTTTCGACTGAACTGGCCCCCGGCCGTCACACTGGTAAAGCTACAGGCTCAGCCAGCGAGGGGCTTGTGTTGTGCCAGCCCTGCCTCTACAGCAACAAGCAAACAGAATCTGAGCAGTGAAAAGCCTCTCTCTGTGTCACTTTGACAATTGCTTTATTGCGCCTTATCGAGGAGCTAGAAACTGTGTTGCATGACATCTCACAGTAAGCTGAATAGATATGCCAATTCATTTTGCAGCCGGCGATTTGACAAGCTAGACTGCCCCTCTTGAAAGGCATCATTCAAGCGCGCCGCTGTTGCTACGGCTTCTCGCTCTCTCTCCTTACCTCCCTCCTTTCGCCTGCTCTCCTCTCTCTCCATCTCCTTTTCCCGTGCAATAAGCCCTCGCCTCTTACAATTGAAAGACCCAGCCGGCAACAAAAAGCAAAAGAAAAGAATGAGGGAAAAACCTGCCTGCCCTCACCCCCCTTTCTGCAGAAAAAGATTTAAGTATTGAAAATCTAAAATGATAAGAGGGGGAATGTGGGTCTGCAGGAGATAACATTGTGGATATTAGAGTGGGAATGGAAAGGGAAACGGGGAGGAAAAAAGCTATAAAGAGATTGGTGCCATAAGCTCCAGGTTGAGGAGATGACACTGCCACTAATACGAGTGTTTAAATATTTGATGCTCTGGGATAAAGGAGGATCGCCTTTTAATGGAATTGAGTGTCTGGAAGAGAATCTATTACGGAAAATCTGGTGTGATTTGACAGTGGCAGAGAGGCAGAGGGAGCAAAGAGAGAGAGAGAGAGAGAGAGAGAGAGGGAGGAGACATGCCTTGTGTGTTATTCCTCAGTTGTTCCTTCCTGCAATCTCCTTTCCCCCTCTTCACTTGAATGTTTTTTTGCCTTGCTTCAGTAAACGCTGATTATTACGTCTCTGGCAATGGAGGCTGTTGGGGAAAGGAAAGGGGGAGTGGAATAGGGAGAGAAAGGAACATTTATTGTACCAGAAATACTAGCAAGACAGCACATCTTTCTGTCAAGGGTTCTGATCATGTACCCTTGGGCAAGTGACTGTACTTTTTCTCAGCATATTGTTTTTTATTGTAAAGCTACGCGATTTGGAGTTCAAAAACTGTCAGATGAATTAAGAACTTTAAACAAAATATTTGCATGAACAAATTCAATGGGTTTGAAATACCAGATGATTCTAACAAAAACGATCTTTGTTCTTTACTTCATACTTTTTCTATATTTTTCCTCAAAACTCGATGACACATCTTAATATTATTTGACAGCAAACAAAACCATGTATTTCACTTCTCACCCTAGGCAGATTGGAGGCATGGCCAGTCCCTGTGTTAGTGTGTAAGATTGATTCATGTGCAGGGTCCACTCTTACCTCCCTGAAATGAGGCCACCGTGTCAGAGATTGCAGGTGTTACCTTAGCCAAACAGTCATGGCTCGTACAGGGTCAGAGTTGACTGCTACCATTGACTCCAATTTATCCCTGCTCCACGTCAATGTGAGCTCTCTCAGACAAAGTCCTGGGCTGTTGCTGCTCTTTAGCCACTGGAAACAGTTTGCTCAATGGAGCTATAGGACCAGGTCACAAACAACTTACCAACCTGACATGGAGAGAGAAAACATGTTTTTTTTGTGGTTCTTACTGTGGTCAATCCAATGCTGCAACAGTCTGTAATAGTCTGCAAGGAGTAAGAGGTGTCGAGGGTTCATTTATGTCCTTGACATTTGTGATATGAATGGAATTTGCGATGACTGCATTAGAATATTAACATGAACAATTAGCAGGTTGGCATTTATTATCATGAATCTTCCCTGGGGGCAGCTCTGCAAACTGGTCACTAGCTGGCACAGCCACAAAGTCATCAAATTTGATTTTCAACCTAACACTAACCTCAACCATACTGCTAACCCTAATGCCTGACCATAACCTTAAAATTAAGACCAAAATGCAAATGTTTGTTTTAATGATTTTTTTATTGTTTTATTTTGCAGCTGGCCCATCTAGCGGAAGCCTCTCAGTTCTACCTGCAGGGCAAGATGATACAAAACAAACAATTATACAAAAAACAAGTACTGTACCAAGTGTCTCAAGTGTAAGAATTTCAGGAAGACAGGCTGTGAAACATAACATATCAATAAGACCTAGACATTTAGTCACAGAAAGGGGTCTATTTTACATTGAACATGTTTCCCTCTGAGCAGTGTGTATGTAGCTAATGGTTTAAAGAGCAGTGGAGGCCATGATAAGAACAGTTAACACTGGGTTGCAGGCCAGACAGGCTCAATGTGCCAGTTGAGTGAGTGTGCAATTATACCCTCACACACACACACTCTCCATAATGCATCCTGTGAGTGTGGTCCTGATGTGAGATTAGGGTGCGGAGGGGGTAAGGATCAGGCCCCCACAGCCAGTTGTGGGTCCTCACTAGACACTGATGTTGTGTTTCATGTCGCCACACTGTCTTGTCACATTTCCTTCTTGTCTGCGAGGCGCGTGGCGGCTGTGTGACGGTGGTGGTGTGATGACCCCCCACACGGTCTGACATGTAAGTGGCCTCGTCTCCAGCAGATCGATGGTAGCTGGCACTTCCTTCCACCAGCCCAGGAAAAAACAATTAAAACCCATCGATCCTGTAGCGGCCCCCTCAATGAATATGCAAGAGGCTCTCCTTGACCTTCAAAGCCAAGGAAAGCCACGTGACTTCATTCTTCCTGTTACGGCCACTACTAGCTTTCGGGTCCCATCAAGCCATCGTCTCCCCCCATCATTAGTATTGACATTTTGTTTTACAGCTATGTGTGGATTTTTTTAAAGCTCAGTACTAAATCTTGTTGTTGCTACTGCATGCGGAGGCTCGTCATTCATATTGTGTTCCTTTGTCATGTTGGCAACGTACATGGAGTAATGTGCTCCTCTTTGCGTGCAACGCTTGCCATTGGTGTCTGCTTTGATTGCAGACAACATGCTAATTGTTGCTGGGCTAAGTTCACATCGACATCGGAGGTGTGAGTGAACTGTTAAAGGACACTGCTATTCAGCTGGCTGGAGGGGAAATGTGGAACACTGAGCTTCAGTTTGATGAAAATCTAAAATATGATGTTAAATCATCAATAGAATAATGTGCAATCATTAGGCTTTCTATTTCAAATCATTTTCCCAATTTCAACTGTGGCATAAAATGATATACTAACATTTGAATAATGCATGAATTCCTCTGCCATTTCATATGTATGCCTATATCTAAATTCAGATTGATTGATTTTGTCAATACATGCCACTGGTATCCTCCTGTGATGTATGTTTAAGGCCATTAACTCAGGAGAGAGAGAGAGAGACAAAATGTAACAAATATAAAACAATTAGTGTCATTTCCCCAAATGTGAAAATATTGAGGGTTTCAAGATCTTTCTGATGAGGATAGGCTACCCTTCCTGTTGGGGGAGGATGCAGAGAGCTGTGGGTTAGTAGCACACTACATTGCTGCCTGCCATAAGATGAGGGACAGTGTCTGACAGACCAACCAACCTGCACATGTACTCTATGCTAATTGTTATTGTTCAGTGTATGGTTATTTTGACCCCTGGTTATTGTTGTTACTGTTGTCCTGTTGACAATGTTGATTAATATTATATTATATTATAATATTCAAAATCTCCAAAGTAAGCTTTGACAATATGTACAATATGTACATTGTTATGCCAATTGAATTAAGAATTTAATTAAGAGAGAGAGAGAGTGAGAGAGCAAGAGAGAGAGAGAGAGAGAGAAACAGAGAGAAGCAAGAGAGAGAGACAAGACTGAGAAAGAGATAGCGAGAGAAGAGAGATACAGAGAAAGGGATAGCTGGAGAGAGAGATGAGAGAGAGCGAGAGAAAGAGAAACGACAGAGAGAGAGAGAAAGAAAGAGAGAAGAGAGAAAGAGATGAGATAGAGAGAGAAGAGAGATACAGAGAAAGAGTGAGAGATAGAGAGAGAGAAATAGAGAGATAGAGAGATAAATATATATAGAGAGAGAGATAGGGAGACAGAGAAAAGAGAGAGAAATAGAGAAAGAAACAAGAGACACAGAGAGAGAACACTGCTCTACGGTCATCCTCTATGGACTCCTGAGAGGAACCTGAAGACTTGTTTATCAGTGGAGGTGGAATTAATCACTGGACAACAAGGACCACATGGTGATTGGATGTGAGGAGGGTTGGGGAGAGACTCTGCTTGTGTTGCCTGCCCATACTGTGTTATTTAGTTACTGATGGCATGTGAGTGGGGATACACTTCACTTGTGCTGCCCATGCTGTGGTAGTTAGTTAGTGATGGCGTGTGTAGACTTGGCACTCCTTGCTTAGGCTAACTGACTGAGTGACTGAGTCACCATGGTAGTGCCAGACAGGGACAGGGACAGACTAGCCTCCCCCGCTCTAAGCCAAAGTGTCAGGGCGTCCTCTCAACCGGCGCATCCATCCATCTGCTGGCATGTGAAGAGACGTGCTGCAGCTGTTTGGCGAGAGAGAGAGAGAGAGAGAGAGAGAGAGAGAGAGAGAGAGAGAGAGAGAGAGAGAGAGAGAGAGAGAGAGAGAGAGAGAGAGAGAGAGAGAGAGAGAGAGAGACAGGGACAGAGACAGAGACAGAGACAGAGACAGAGAGAGAGATGCTCAAGCTGCCATTTTTCAGGTTTTCTTAGCATCTCTTCAGCATGGTTACTCTCAGTCCATCCATTGTGTCGGGCAGCTATGTCAGTGGATGGGAGGTGGAGGGAGAGAGGGAGGGATGGAAAGAAGAAGGGAGGGAGAGAGGGAGGGCGTGCCGTGGGGACAGTAATAGAGAGCGACTGCAGTCACACTCTGGTGGATGTTCAATGAGGGTGCTGTCTACACGCCAACACTAATCTGTGTTTATTGGGCCCTGACCGCAGACCGGGGCCTCTGGAAATATTGGTGCACCCTTTTTGCTCTTGATTGACACCGGGCTAAAATGAAATTCTTTTGTGTTTCTGGATAGGTTTTTTTGCTGCCCCAGATGTGGTTTCTGGTGTGTTTTCATGGTTTCGTTCAACGCCTTGGTTGGGTTCCTGATGGTTTCTGTCATTGCAGGTTTGGTCCAGGTGGGCTACAGGGTCCGGTGGTTTCCTTTATGTCTGAAGAGATTGATAAATGATTGGAGGTTGATTGATAGAGGGATCAATAATTACTGTTTGGCACACCTATATGACAAGCTGTCTGTAAATGTGCAATATTTTAGGCCCTAGTTCTGGACAGCATGATATTTTACTGTAGCTGACTCTCAGATTAGAAATCATTTGTGTATTTTACTTTTAGGCTTGGAGAATGAAGAGAAGATAAAGAGCGAGAGAGAGCAGAAAGATAGAGCAATATCATTATTCTTGAATACATCACTTTCTTTTGATTGAGGGAGCAGAGTGAAATTACTCTCACAGATAGAACAATGAGACAGATATTTCACTGGATGTATAAATGTGAAGCATTTGCGTGGCGTTTCCACTCACTACCATATTTGGTAGTGAGAGGAAGCCCAGTGGCTGGCAGTGGGAGAAGATGGTGTGAGATGGATTTGCCGATATTCTGCACATTTTCTCATCGATTAAACATTTGATCACAATACAGTTTTCTGTTCCCAAAACTAGAATCTGTTACAAACAGATTGGACAAAGTTTTTTAGTCTTTATCTTTTACCATTTAATTTTTTGATTTTGTTTAGGAGTGCAAAGGTAAATTTAGTTATTGCACAGGCACACTTCAAAGAGTAGGCGTTCCCAAACGGGAATATGCAAATGTTTGCTAGACTGCGCCAATAGGACCTCGCTAGCTCATGCTTGGCTCTGCCTACCTCCACAGGGGTGGCTGGGGAGTTATTTGATTATCCTTCATGACTGGAAAAGCAAAAAAAGTAACAAAGCAAAGATTTTTATCGCTAAATCAAGATAGACCACAGCCTGTCGTTTCAAATGAGAACAAATGAGTCATAGTTGGCAGAACAAGCAAGGAGGTAGGCAGAGCCAAGCACGAGCTAGCGAGGTCCTATTGGCGTGGTCTCACATGTATTTGCATATTTCCGTTAGGGAACACCTACTCTGTGAAGTGCACATGTGCACCCAATACTTGTGATGTGACTACTATGGAGCTACAGAGGAAAGAGTCTGAGAGAGTCTATACATTGGCCCGGACATGGCACGGAGGGAGATCGCTCTGTCGGTCTCTCAACTCACCGACACGTCTAATTCATGTCAAATGGCGTCTGAGTTCTAACGAGGCTGCCCATCACAACATAGTCCTGGCCCTGGCGACAGTCATACAGACTGTTCCACTTGTTTAAAGGCGACTCGGGAGTGACGCTGTAAACACTAGCAGGCATAATCGATGCAGGCCAACGCTCATTGTGAGGCAATTTGGTCTCAAGTGCCATAGGTCAGCCCATTCGTATTCCTTACCACAGCCGGCTGAACCTGGAGTGCCGCACCTTTCAAAATCGGTGGAAATGTACACATATTGAACACATCACACAAATAGTTTCCAAACATATCCCCAAAGATGTGGATTTCCATGTGGAATTCTCTCTACGGCGGCTCTGCTCTCTAGGCAAAGTTGAATGTTCATATGTTACCTGCTCTGACTATGTCATCAATTTCTGTTTGGCTCTTATGCCAAATGCTGTTTCAGGTGCCTTTTTTTGTACTGGTGGTTACGAAAATACAAATAAATACTCAAACTTATTAAGTCAGTATTACTTAGTCTTGTGCAAGTTGCAATACACACTAGTCAAATACACTACCAACTCCGTAGCCTTGCGGTTTGAGAGTCCTTTGTGAGATTGAATGGTTGAATAGCCATCACTAGCACATTAGGCCCTGCTGCCTATATACATAGACTTGAAATCACCGGCCACTTTAATAAATGGAACACTAGTCACTTTAATAATGTTTACACATTCTGCATTACTCATCTCATATGTTCTATTCTATTCTACTGTATCTTAGTCTATGCCGCTCTGATATTGCATGTGCATATATTTATATATTCTTAATTCAATTCCTTTACTTAGATTTGTGTGTATTGTGTGTATTGTTGTGAAATTGTTAGATATCACTGCACTGTTGGAGATAGAAACACAATAATTTTGCTACAGCTGCAATAACATCTGCTAAACACGTGTATGTGACCGATACAATTTGATTTGATTTGAGGGTGCAATCCCCAGCTGAGTCATATGAAAGATTCTGAAGATGGGACCTGATGCCCCTCTTGGCATTAAGGATATGAATTGATTGTGGTTAAGGCCCTGCAATAGACTAGGGTAGAGCCAGGTCTGGACCACAGTTGATTTAATAGGTTTAACAATGTAGACCACCAATTTCCTTTACTTACAGTATGGTGAATACAAATTGTTCACATATCCTCGCTATCTTTCTTTCATTATTTCTTAATGTCTCATCTCTTATCCCAAACATGTGGAACTATCCATTTTCAGTGCTAAACGGTCCCTTTTCAGTCCCCTGTTCCTCCCCCAGAGTGCTACTAGACAGGCAGAGGGCCACATCTGGACAACAGTGGCAGACGTCTCTGTTCCTCCCACAGTCCAGAGCAGGAGCAGCTGAGCCACTGGGAGAAGCCATCATCACCACAGACCCAGCTGGGGACTCCATTTGGTGCTAACCAGATGTGTGAAGTCATCATCTGACCTCTGACCTCTAACACTGACCCCTCCTCCTCACTAGTGCATCAGGTGTGCTGTCAGTACATAGACAGAGGCATCAAGGGCAGATACTTGAACAGATAATCAGCAGATGCAAACACAGGATAAAATGACCTGGACTTATTCAGAATTGTGGATTAGGTGATGAAAGATACTGTAGAATGTTATAGAAAACATACCACAGCCAGCCGTTGTATCCTGTTGCACAGTGTCAGACTCTCATAAAAAAAATAGTTGTTTAAAAAAAATGGACATATTCCACTAACAGCATCCAGAAGTTGTTATTTTTCCATGCCAACCATACTGAGCTTGCCCCATAATCAATAGGTTTACATGAGGATGCAGTTTAAGCATATCATTTGACATTTATTGAATACATACAGACATATACCATCTTCACTGTTACTACAGTAATGTTTATCCTTATTGACAACTGTGCTGATTGGATTATCACTCTCCCCACCCCCCCTGCCAGTGGCCTATGATCATTCACCTCCTGTCAGTCAACTGAACTAATGTATCTTGACTAGCTCATTGATTCCTAGCTATCTGAAAATAATCCCTGAGCAATTAAGCAATTAAGCAATTTCCCTGTTAACTAAATATCAAACGAATTGGCCAATTGCCTGTAGTAAACTGCATTATTTGCCCATTTTGTGTCACAAATGGTGCCCTATTCCCTATATGGTGTACTATTTTATAGCACCCTGTTCCCTATATAGTGCACAATTTTATAGCACCCTGTTCCATATATAGTGCACTATTTTATAGCACCCTGTTCCCTATATAGTGCACTATTTTATAGCATCCTGTTCCCTATATAGTGCACTATTTTATTGCACCCTGTTCCCTATATAGTGCACTATTTTATAGCACCCTGTTCCATATATAGTGCACTATTTTATAGCACCCTGTTCCCTATATAGTGCACTATTTTATAGCACCCTGTTCCATATATAGTGCACTATTTTATAGCACCCTGTTCCCTATATAGTGCACTATTTTTAGGGCTCTGGTTCCCATCCTTGATGACTCAATGACTGGGTTTATTGAAGGGATGAGATATGGGTTACAGGTGTTTAACAGGTCCCAGCAGGTTAGTCCATAACTAAGAGATGTTTAATTGAGACATAGTTAATTAGGCCAGGCTGTTAATACTTGATCCTGATGGTTTACAGTGGTAGTGTCCTCTCCTCTCCTTCTTGTCTTGCTGTGCTGTCATGACATGCTGCTGCCTCTTCATTAAGGAGTGTGTGTGTGTGTGTGTGTGTGTGTGTGTGTGTGTGTGTGTGTGTGTGTGTGTGTGTGTGTGTGTGTGTGTGTGTGTGTGTGTGTGTGTGTGTGTGTGTGTGTGTGTGTGTGTGTGTGTGTGTGTGTGTGTGTGTGTGTGTGTGTGTGTGTGTGTGTGTGTGTGTGTGTGTGTGTGTGTGTGTGCCTGCCCGTAAAGCCGCAGATGAGCATGTCTCTTTGAGGACAGTCAATTTTACAGGTCAACTCGCACCGCAGAACTGACAAATCAATAAAAGTTAAGGAGATAAATTATTTAAAGCCAACTCTAATTAGTTAGGTATTCCTGATCTATGGATTCCTCTACAGTGTTGATGATGGAGTCCAGTTTATGGAAGGATTGAGCTCTGTTCCTCTGTTGCAGGAATCCACTTTCTCACAGAATGCAGATCATAATTTGAACCACTAGCTAGCATTCACAGATATATGACTGGGAGAGATGTGGTGACTTACCTCATTAGTTATTATCTCTAAAAGCTAGGCCTTCACAAAGGTACACATTACTATTTTGTAATCACTAAACTAAAAATAAATGAAAATGTACATATTTGAGTTACAGTTCCAATTCTTGAAAATACTTGTAATATGCATTTTTTAAATACAGTTGACATGCTCTTATTTATTTCAAGTATGACAACACTCCAGTTAGTGCTTAAATGAGACCCCACACTATCCTTCTCAGTTTCCCTCTCTCCCATCCCCTCTCTCTCCATCCCTCTCTTCTCCTCCCTCTCTGCTCTTTGTCTGTGGGTGGGGGTTTACATAGGCGGTGGAGGGTGTTGGGGAGGGGTAGTTGTTATCAGGCACAGTGGGAGAGACTATCGATCATCTCTTTTAATTACCCTCAGCATAGCGAAAGGGCTAAATTAACTTCCTACCCTCCTCTCCCTGGAAAAGCCATGAATATTTCAAAGGGAAGAGCCCAATCGTATGTCACTCAGGTCCACTCTGGCAACACTTATCAGAGTTATTTATCTGCCTCTCTCTCTCTCTCTCTCTCTCTCTCTCTCTCTCTCTCTCTCTCTCTCTCTCTCTCTCTCTCTCTCTCTCTCTCTCTCTCTCTCTCTGTCTCTGTCTCCCTCTCTCTCTCTCTCTCTCTCTCTCTCTCTCTCTCTCTCTCTCTCTCTCTCTCTCTCTCTCTCTCTCTCTCTCTCTCTCTCTCTCTCTCTCTCTCTCTCTCTCTCTCTCTCAGTCTCCTCTCCCTCTCTCTCTCTCTCTCTCTCTCTCTCTCTCTCTCTCTCTCTCTCTCTCTCTCTCTCTCTCTCTCTCTCTCTCTCTCTCTCTCTCTCTCTCTCTCTCTCTCTCCTCACAGCTAACAAACATCTCAGGGTGAAAGACAAAGCTTGCAGCTGGAGAAGTAGGGTGGGTCGGTACACGGTAACTACCCCACACACTGGCAATCTGGTGTGGGTGGAACATGAGAAGAAGGAGAAACACATGAGTTAGATCTGTTTTACAATTCCAGTCTGCTGTTGTTATTGTGGTGGCTCTCTGCACCGTGCCTATAGCACTTGTTAGCTCCACTGGGGATACTCTGGCTCGGCTGTGGTAATACTGCTGCTCATCTCTCTCTCTCTCTCTCTTTCTCTCTGTCTTTCCCTCTCTGTTTCTCTCTCTCTCTCTCTCTCTCTCTCTCTCTCTCTCTCTCTCTCTCTCTCTCTCTCTCTCTCTCTCTCTCTCTCTCTCTCTCTCTCTCTCTCTCTCTCTCTCTCTCTCTCTCTCTCTCTCTCTCTCTCTCCCTTTCTCTCTCTCTGTTCCACCCCTACTCTCTCTCTCTCTTCCACCCCTCTCTCTTTCCTTCTCTCTTCCACTAGCAGCTATCTCCCTCTCCCCCCCCCCTCTCTCTCTCTCTTTCACCAACCCCTCTGTATGAGCTCTCGGAAGGCTCAGGTTGTGGAGCGGCTTTAGTGAGTGAGAACATCTGCATGTCAGTGCACAGCGAGGAATGGGAGGACAACACAAGCTGCTGATATACATTAATCTACTGCCACACCAGACCCAGAGGCCCTGCATGCTGGCTGTCAAGGCCTGGCATGGAGCACTCTGTTGCCCATCACCCTAGATTAGGACCTAGCTCAGACCTGAAAGGGGGCCAAGGCCTGGTGTGCCTACAGATCAGCTAGGATCATCCAGGACTAGTCAAACAGGAACCAGGACATGAACACATGAACCAAAACCAATCCCCTCACTCTAGAAACAACAACAACCAATCCCCTCGCTCTAGAAACAACAACAACCAATCCCCTCGCTCTAGAAACAACAACAACCAATCCCCTCGCTCTAGAAACAACAACAACCAATCGCCTGACTGGAGAAACAAAAGATAAGCAAAATAGGTCTATTCTGGCAAGAACAATTATATTTGTTCCGAGTTTAGGAGTATGCTAATGATATAATCAATAAATGTGTATCTATTCTCAGCTTGCCTGAAATAATCACCAGTGGCAACACTGTTTTACACCCTAGTGTCAAGAATCAAAGATGAGTATTGGATTGGCTGGTCGTTGGTGCACCTTCCCACATATTTGATAACCATCTCCTCCTCCGACAGTCAGTCAGTCAGTCAGTCAATCAGTCAGTCAGTCAGGTATTCAGTAACTGTACTGGTGTGGAGCAGGTGGATTTGTGGGACTGTCAGTGTAAATCAATGTAAGACATTTACCCATCTCTTCCTCCTGGTCCCTGTCCTCAGCTCTTTGCATATAAAGTACTACTCCTCCCGCCCGGCCACTCGCCTCGCTCCCCTTTTCCTCATTTTCCTCTTATTGATTTTTGGGGACGGTGGCCTGCTTCGTTGTAAGGGATGCCATTTAGCAGGGCAAGCTATCTCTTAAGGATTCCTCATGCACAAAATGGCTCATGTTACAATGTTCTTTGATTGGTAGAAGAATTCTAGGACGTTGAGTATTGTTTATCAGAGACACAATGGTAACAGCAAGCTAAGTGAGATAGTCAGTCAAGAGTGGTGCTAGTAACATTGGGACTAGTATCCTGAAAAAAGACAGACAGATACAGTCGCTCGCTCCAGTACATGACTCTTTACAAGTACTGGGAATGAAGCCATTAGTTTCCTGGCACGTCTTTTTTAAAATTAATGTTCTGAGAACAGAAGTGAACATTTAGCTTGTTCTGGGAGCGTTAATTTTTAGATTGCAGGAAGGATCTGGGAACATTTTACGCTGGTTCCCTGAAAGTTTTCCTGGGAGGTTTTATTAACGTTCTGAGGTTATTTGAAAGTAATTAAATAACATTCTGAGAACATGTTTCAATAAGACGTTTAATAATACGCTAAGTTGAACTGTTTTGAACTCCAAGCAGAGATAGGACACATGGGAATGAATTGTCTTAGGCATTCATCAGGAAAACACATGCATTTTTTTCTTATGGCACAGTGTCAGAGAGATTCAAACCTATGAACTTCTGTTTTCTATCTATGGAATTAATCCGCTGCGCCACCAGGATGGAGGAAGAATACCCTGTTTTTTAAAAAGTCGTACAAAGCTATTCGTTTTCGTCTATTCAAACACACCCCATTTCAAAGGAAACAAGCACTCGTTAAGATCAGGTGGGGCCATTTAGTGGGCGCGCCCACACCTGAACACACTTAACAACATAGAGGATAGAGAGAGTTTCGTTGATGCTGAGAACGGAATGTACTGTATATGTTTATTTTAAACATTCTTAGAACTTTCTTTGAACGTTACTAATGTTTCTTGTGTTTTTTTATGTAAAGTTTTCTTAATGTTCTGAGAACATGCCTTTAAATAGAACCACGAGTAAACCTGTAGGAAACGTTATGCTGAAGTACTGAAATTCCCACAGAAGAAACATACGATTCTCAGAA
This sequence comes from Oncorhynchus gorbuscha, assembly GCF_021184085.1. Lineage (NCBI taxonomy): Eukaryota > Metazoa > Chordata > Actinopteri > Salmoniformes > Salmonidae > Oncorhynchus > Oncorhynchus gorbuscha. Next base: position 55,263,318 of record NC_060180.1, on the reverse strand, counting down.
CATTATGTGCTAGCTTGGTAGTATTCCAAGTCTCCACATGGCATAATCCACCATCACTACTGTGTGACTAACCATAATGATGAACTCAAACCTTGACAAACAAGCCTCGATACCTCGTCCGTCCACTCCCTTTAGGAGGAGCTGGAGCCAGCCCACCTAGCACATATGGTTCCTTGGAAGTTGTGGGAACATGGTTTCATGGTTTCACACTGTTTGTGGAAACAAAGCTTATACGTTTCCTGGCCGGTAAAACATTTTTAGATGTTCTGAGAACAGAAGTGAACATTACGCCTGTTCTGGGAACATTTATTTTTAGGTTGCAGGGAGGTTCTGAGAATGTTTTACTCTGGTTCCTTGAAAGTTTTCCTGGGAGGATTTGTTAACGCTCTAAGAATGGAAATTGTAGGTTATTTGGGTGTTTTTGAATTTTTTAGAAGAATGCTGTTTCTTAACATTCTTGGAACAATTTGAGAACATGACTTTAAATAGAACCATGAGGAAACCTGCAGGAAACTACCACAGAAGAGCATTGTTTCTTAACGTTCTCTGAACTAGTTGAGAACATGACTTTAAATAGAACCATGAGGAAACCTGCAGGAAACTACCACAGAAGAGCATTGTTTCTTAACGTTCTCTGAACTAGTTGAGAACATGACTAGGAAACAGAAGAGCATTGTGTTCTCTGAACTAGTTCTCTGAGTGAGAACCATGAGCATTGTTTCTTAACGTTCTCTGAACTAGTTGAGAACATGACTTTAAATAGAACCATGAGAAAACCTGCAGGAAACTACCACAGAAGAGCATTGTTTCTTAACGTTCTCTGAACTAGTTGAGAACGTTCCTAATGTCAACCCAGTTGGAGAAGGTTCCTAGAACATGACACATGTCAAATTAAAAGTAACCATGTTTGAACTTTTAGGAAACATTCTATTAAAGTGATACAATTCCCAAAAAATAATAACGTTCCTTAAATGTACTGACAATGTTCCAAAGCCAAGCAACTATCCTGCACCATTCACAGAAAATTGTGGGAAGGATGTATGCAAATTAACCACAGGACAACCACGCTCTCACCAAGCTCTAAGAAAAATATGGTTCTCAGAACATTATATGCTAGCTGGGTGGATACCTTAACACTGCCGAGCAAGACAGGGGACAAGGAGAGGCGAGAGGAGAGGAGAGGAGAGGGGGGGCAAACCTATCTGCAAGCTCCCTTCCTGTCTGCCTGTCATCCTTCATCACTTCCTGCCTTCCTACCTTCCTGCCTTCCTGCCTCTCTCCCTCCCTGCCTTCCTGCTGGGGGATGAGTAAAGGTTGAGGCAGGGCGATGCTGGCCCACGCTCCTCTCCTTGTTCTAATTGAAAAGGAAGAGAGTGTGGCTGGTTGTCAGGGCAAACAGAAGTCAGTCAGTCAGTCAGTGCATTATTCCCCAGTGCTTGGCTGGCCTCCACTACTCTTCTGTGTAATTTAAATGACTGTCAGGTCAGTGGCGAGAGCAGCACCTCTCCTGTTAAAAGGGAGCCTGCCACCGTCGTCACCAGCCTGCCTGCCTGCCACACTGTTGATTGTCTCCCCCCCCCCAAAAAGCCAATGGCAGGCCAGGCACAGCTGTCATCCGCCGGTCACAATGCATTTACTTAGTGACAGAATTCTAATTAGTCGCTACAGTGGTGTCACCAGATTGAGAGGGAGAGAGGGGGAGAGAGGGAGCGTTGGAGTTTGGTGAGTCAGGTGGTGGGTGGGTAGGTGGGGGAGAGAGGAGTGAAGTGACAGGGTGTAGTTAACTCCCCTCCTGTAAAGAAATAGACTCACATAACAACCATAACAACGTTCTCATTGGGATCCTATGTCGCCACAGTTTTGCTGCATTCAGTTTTAACATTCAGCATTTCAGCTATAGAGCTTATCGTGATCATCGTCAAAGAGCTGACTCATAAACACTGCAGTATTTTGGGGTCCAGATCCAACTATTCTGTGAGTCTTTATATGCAGGGGATGGAATCCCTTTTGTAACAAAACATTGTATTTTTCTTAAATAATGTCATCAAAGGTATTATAATTCTATGCCATAAAAACCAAATCACAATGTAGACCTCCTACATAATTGGAGAACAAATTGAAGTGCTCCTAACCTCCTACACTTCAGCCATCGAGTGATGCAGCTTTTACGTCACTCAGTCCTTTCCAGCCTGACAGCTCTTCTCTTTTTATAGTCTTTGTTGAGCTAGAGGTTATACAGTAGAGAATGAGAGCCACACACTTGTCTCCCCTTGAAACAATCACCTGAGAGCCCCAGAGGAGGGCCCTAATAACTGTAAACCCCGTTAAAAGCCCACGGGGTCCCCTCTCTGTCTCCTCTGTCTCCTCTGACTACCTCTCCATCCAAACGGACTGTTCCGCTCCATCTCCAGCACTTCGGCAGAGTGAAAGCCTGGGCCTAGAGAGGCTTTTAAGCCCCTTGAAGAGTTCATCCTGGCCCCATTACCATAGCTCCGGAGTGGGATGTCGTCGGCACCTGAGAAGTCCAAGGCCCTGGAGCAGGACTGGAGAGCCCTCCAGGAGGAGAGGAGAGCCCAGCCAGGCGAGGAGAGACAAGGGCCCTTTCTACCTGCTCCCTCTCTGCTCCCTTTCCTTCCCCCTCCATCCCCTCGGTCCGCACCCACGCGTGGTTCAGTCCAACCAGGCAGGAAAGGGCCTGTCAAGGGGCCCCTCCAGGAGCAGTTGAAAGGGTCAAGCACGGCGGTGGAGACGGCGTCGGCTGGCAGTGCCAGGTCACAGCACATTTACTCAGTGACACAATTGTAATTAAGTGACGCTGCTGTGTCACTGCACCCCATAGACAGGGCCACGCGTCGGGAGCGTCGGGGCCACGGAGCACTGAATGACTAATTCTGCCTGTCTGGGAGGTTGGGTGGGGGCCTCTTGTTCTTCTCCCTCTGTCGAGAGATTTGTCTTGCCCCTTAGCTAAATTATATGTTTGGCCATTGTTTTTTGTGGTTGGAAGTATCATTGATAGTTGGATCATCTTCACGATCATGATGGCAGGAAGGATATTGCTTTTTCATTGTTGTAGGGCCGTTGGTGTCCTTGTGACTTTCAATTCACACTTACAGCGCATGATGTCCTTTTCATTTGGAAGCCATGTTCAGCTCTGTAAGTTTGCTGTTGAGCTCGTTTTCATCAGATATTGTATCAATATAAGAACATGATGTAGACATGATGAGACAGACAGACAACATATTTTTCCACCATCGGGACCAGATCATTAAGACCTTAGACTAGTTGCGTTCTTTGATTATTTAAGTCTTTGGTCTTACGGTGAATAGGGAGAGAGCTCTCTCTCTCTCTCTCTCGACACTCTGCCTGTCTGCAATCAAACGCTGGGCCGACATAATGACAGGGAAATCAAGAGGTGAGATCAACACAGGTCGAATTAACACTCACAGGAATGGCCCCTGCCTCCGTGACCCTGTCTGATCTCTGGGGAGAGCGCTGGCCGCATTATGTTAATCACTCTGCCTGGAGACACAGGCAGCCAGACGCACAGAGTAATGGTGTGTGTGGTCTGTGAGTGAGTGTGTATGTGTGGTGTGTATGTGTGTGCGTGTGTGCATGCGTGCGTGCGTGCGTGCGTGCGTGCGTGCGTGCGTGCGTTCGTGTGTGTGTGTGTGTGTGTGTGTGTGTGTGTGTGTGTGTGTGTGTGTGTGTGTGTGTGTGTGTGTGTGTGTGTGTGTGTGTGTGTGTGTGTGTGTGTGTGTGTGTGTGTGTGTGTGTGTGTGTGTGTGTGTGTGTTAAAGTCATAGAAGAAGAAGGAAGCAGCGATGGGGGAGTATCTGAAAGGCAAGGTCAGATAAGGTGACGTTCCCAGGATTAATTTGTGCCATGAGGATTAAGAGGACAGAGGCTGGAGAAGAGGTAGAAGACAATTGAACCCCATCTAAACTTTTTTTTTTCATTTCTCCCTTGCTCTCTTTTAATTTGTACATGTGTCATGTCTTCCACAGCACCCCTGCCTTTCTCCTCAACAGGCTCAAGTCATTAGCAAAGGGGTGGTCAGTTCAAGGTTAGCTAGAAAGTCACGCAGTCTGAGAAGTTAAAGGCTTGGGCAATAACGCAATAATGGAAAAGGCTAATTAAAATCACAGTTAAGTTGGATCTGGGAGGGGGGATGACAAAGCTGGGTTCGCTAATGAGACGTATATACTGGATCATTTTCCACAGCCAGTCTTTTTCTGATCTGTCTCTCTGATGAACATGTATCACTGCAGAGTAAAACCCAGAGATGAAAGCCTAAGTCAAGATTTGAACATTTAGAGGCTAAAGAAGAGGTCATGTCTCCAAATGACAATTTGTTTGATATGTCTGGGTTTGAACTTAAATTCTGCACACACAGCTGAGGCACGTACAAAGTCGCTGACAACTTTTCTTTGCGGTATTGACAAGTCGTTGATATAAATGTTAATGAATTAGCATGAATCATTCGATGTTGTCCTACTGGTTATGGTAATGGTAATTCATTAATGTACTCACAATCCATACATTTATATTTTATCAGTCACTCAAATATGCCTCGCACAAAGACAGACCATGACAGTGAAAGCGTATTTAGAGGAAAAACATCTCATTCCAAAGGCATGTGTAATGATCTTCGTCTGTTGTTTGTAGAAAGTCAGACCGAAATGCAGCGTGTAGGTTACTCATGACTTTTAATGAAGCTAATACGGTACATGAAATAACGGAAGAAGAAAACAACAAACGAATGAAACTAATACAGCCTATCTGGTGACTAACACTAAGACAGGTACAATCGCCCACGAAATACAACGCGCACTCAGGCTACCTAAATACGGTTCCCAATCCGAGACAACTAGAATCAGCTGACTCCAATTAGGAATCGCCTCAGGCAGCCAAGCCTAACTAGACACACCCCTACTAATACACACTCCCAATTAATACAAACCCCAATACGAAATACAACATATAAACCCATGTCACACCCTGGCCTACCCAAACATATAACAAAAACACAAGATACAATGACCAAGGCGTGAGAGCATGGGCATTAATATGGAGTTGGTCCCCCTTTTGCTGCTCTAACAGCCTCCATTCTTCTGGGAAGGCTTTCCGCTATATGTTGGAACACTGCTGTGGGGACTTGCTTCTATTCAGCCACAAGAGCATTAGTGAGGCCGGGCACTGATGTTGGGCGATTAGGTTTGGCTCACAGTCGGTGTTCCAATTCATCCCAAATGTGTTCAATGGAGATGAGGTCAGGGCTCTGTGCAGGCCAGTCAAGTTCTTCCACACCAGTCTCGACAAACCACTTCTGTATGTATCTCTTTGTTGTGCTGAAACAGGAAAGGGCCTTCTCCAAACTGTTGCCACAAAGTTAGGATCACAGAATTGTCTAGAATGTCATTGTGTGCTTTACCGTTAAGATTCACTGGAACTAAAGGGCCTAGCTCATGCCATGAAAAACACCCCCAGACCATTATTCCTCCTCCACCAAACTTTACAGCGGGCACTATGCATTCGGGATGCTCCAGAGTCCAATGACGGCGAGCTTTACACCACTCCAGCCAACGCTTGGCATTGAGCATGGTGATGTTAGGCTTGTGTGCGGCTGCTCGGCCATGGAAACCCATTTCATAAAGCTCCAGATGAACAGTTATTGTGCTGATGTTACTTACAGAAGGAGGTTGTAACTTGGTAGTGAGTGTTGCAATTGTGGACAGGCGCTTGGTGGTCCTGTTCTGTGAGCTTGTGTGGCCTGTCACTTCGCGGCTGAGACGTTGTTGTTCCTTGGCGTTTCCACTTCACAATAACAGCACTTACAGTTGACCTGGGAAGCTCTGGCAGGGCAGAAATGAGACGAACTGACTTTGTTGGAAAGGTGGCATCCTATGACGGTGCCATGTTGAAAGTCACTGAGCTCTTCATTATGGGCAGTTCTACTGCCAATGTTTGTCCATGGCGATTGCATGGCTGGATGCTCAAGATAATGGGCGTGGCTGGAATAGCCAAACCCACTCATATTAAGGGGTGTCCACATACCCGTGGCCTTGTAGTGTATCTGTCCATTTCTGAGATCATCCACTGTATTAACCCACGACACGAGGAGAAACACATCTTCCCTGATATCCTACCAGATGATCAAACAGTTAACTCATGGACCAGAACATCTGCCAAGGGAGTAGAACCATAGTCAGTCACCCAGTGTTGGTACAGCATCGTCTGGCCAAGTGGCCGTTCTGGTGCCCTGGGTACAGTGGCAGCGAGTCAGAGTGGTCCTTCCAGACCCTGAAGAGTGTCCTGCCAGCCCTCCACCACTCAGAGAGAGTGAGCTCATTTACCCTAAGTGTGCTACTGGGTACTGGAAGTCAGTGGGGCTGAGAGAGCGAGAGAGAGAGAGAGAGAGAGAGAGAGAGAGAGAGAGAGAGAGAGAGAGAGAGAGAGAGAGAGAGAGAGAGAGAGAGAGAG